>NC_036867.1:11056974-11097488 GCF_002910315.2 Salvelinus sp. IW2-2015 | reverse complement strand
TTCTCGCTGTGCACTATGTTGCCCTCCTAGGTTCATAGAATACGTTTTGTTATACGCCCAGGGGAGATGGAGCCTCTGGTCAAAAATAAGTGCACTAGTAGGGAATAGGGTTTTCCAATTTGAGACGCAGACCCTGAGTGCACAATAGGAATCACGGAGAATGGAATAACCACCTCTATATTTCAGTATAAACAGCGTAATCTTGTCATTGGCACACCTTATCTTCTCTCACCCAAGTAAACAATTTGTGTTTTGAGGGAAACATTTCCATTACTCTTTCACCTTCGGCATAAGTGAGAACACTTTTTGGAGCGACAAATGTGAAATAACTACAACAAATCAGCTGTACTGGTAGTGACTCAATGACTAGATGATAGTAACAACAGCAAGGTCCTGCCGTCTCATCGCCATCAGTGGGTTGTGTGTTTGGTGTGTGGTGTGTTCTTTCCTGTGTTTTATGGGTGTCTTGTGTTAGAGACAAAAAACTTACCAAGACAACGCTATACAAACAGGGCCTACATATATTGGTCACCATGATTAGCTGTCAAGGAACAACATAGTCAGACATTGTAAGGAAGTTAAAGGCAGGCCCCAACAGCTAAACAAGGGTAGAGAGGAACTTGAGTTTTAATGTATCCATCGTCAGGTAACCATGTGGTAACCCGTAGGCTTAGAAGGAGGAGAGAAGTAAGTGAACAACACAGACAAGTCATACTCAGGATAATGAGCAGATCTTTAACTGCCCTGTGGGTTGGAAGTTGAAATAACACCACCAGTCGTCATGTGCAATTTTAAATTGGGTCAAACCACATCACAAAGCTAACACATGTCCATTCAGACTTGATTTATACCAAGTGTTGTCATCGCCCTCTCTGGTGTCAGGTCTCCTTCAGTTAAGGGCACAAGGGAGTGATGATAAGATATTCCAATGGCTTTATCGCCACATCCATACAGTCAATTGTCCGATTATCGAATAAATACACTCATATATTGAAGAGAGGGCAAGAGAGCGAGTAACATGAGAATGAAAATGAAAGAGATTTAGAGACGACTTAAATAAA
The DNA here is from genome assembly GCF_002910315.2 of Salvelinus sp. IW2-2015. Classification (NCBI taxonomy): domain Eukaryota; kingdom Metazoa; phylum Chordata; class Actinopteri; order Salmoniformes; family Salmonidae; genus Salvelinus; species Salvelinus sp. IW2-2015. Next base: position 11,096,427 of record NC_036867.1, on the reverse strand, counting down.
TTAGCATTGAAAAGAGGGAGATAGTGAAGATAAATAGCAATAGTCTCCTATCTGTGTTGAGGCTGGCCATGGGTGTTCCCATTCAGAGTTACATACGTAGGTAAAAGTAGGCTAGAGGATCAAAAAGAGAGGCGCATAATTAGTTATAAAGAATACAAAAAGCCGACTTGAAAAAGGAAAAAAAGATATAGGAAGGACGTCCGACAAGAAAAAGGAAAGAGCCGGCATGTGGATAGACAATAGTGTAGTGGGGTATAGAAACCACACAGAAAAACCGCCTCAAATAAATCCTCTATTCCACAACACCTTGGTTAACAGGAAGACGTGAGAGGACATACACCTAGTGGGAAATATATGAAATTTCAACATAGAATTTCTGCGTGTTGTGGGGTTTTGTTTCTTTTGTTGACTTTGCTGGCTTGATAGACCTTAGCAAGAGAAATTAGAACCAATAGAATAGTCGCAAAACTGCAAACCCCGCCCATCTGGCACTCCAGGCAGGCTAAAGCAAACAGCAAAAGTATTGGAAAAGTTACGAATAGCCTTTGAACCCAGGTCTGCCCCATTTACACTCTTCTGGTCTGGAACAGCTTTCCAGCTGTAACACTGACTCAATAACACACCCAGACACCAGCTGTAACACTGACTACAATAACACACCAGACACCAGCTGTAACACCGCTAAATAGCACACCCAGACACCAGCTGTAAACCGACTACAATAGCAACCCAGACACCAGCTGTAACACCGACTACAATAACACACCCAGACACCAGCTGTAACACTGACTACAATAACGCACCGTTGTTGAGAAGTCAACCGATATGGGAGCATGGAAATTACGACGTTTTTCAGTGCAATAAGTCAGAGATGGGAGAGGGAGGGAGGGAGGGAGGGAGGGAGGGAGGGAGGGAGGGGGAGGGAGCTTGAACAGAGTATCAATTATATTGGAGATATAAAAATAAGCTGTCCTCCTCCCTTCCCTCTCCTCTCTCTCTCAGCGCTGAGACCTGCAACACAGGAGTGGTGGAGGAGTTGGTGTAACCCTATCCAACCAAACAGCTCCTTATCTGGCTAAGGATCAACCTTCAGGAGCATGCTGTCATTTCTTCCCCCAGCTCTGACAACTTACATGGCCGTCCGTTTGGTGTGGACAGACCTGACTCTGTAAAGTTGTGTAACCTCACACTTGTGGAATGAATGCTCTCAACTAGTTCCGTTGGGAAGGGGAAGCTGTGAGTGCGGTGGCTGGTGGTTGGGTTGGAGGGGATATTAATACGGTGTTTACTTCACATACAGTGCCTTGCAAAAGTATTCATTCCCCTTGGCGCTTTTCCTATTTTGTTGCATTACACCTGTAATTAAATGGAATTTTATTTGGATTTCATATAATGGACATACACAAAATAGTCCAAATTGGTGACATCAAAAAAAATAGAGAAAAAGGGAAATGAGGAAAAATTATCTACGGATAAAGGTGACAGTTCACTACAGCAACCTACTGACGAATGATTTGGACTAACTGTGACTAATGTCCCAAATGGTTCCCTATATAGAGCACACTACATGTGACCCGGTCCTATAGAGTGCCATTTGGGATGCAACCCTATTGAAACTGTTCCAACTTCATGGTAGGCTTACTGGGAGTTAGAACTTTTGTCTTCAGGACACTTTTACATTAAGCCATGTGTCTGGTCTTGCCATCTTCATTATCCAATGAACTTCAAGACTATCTCACGTTGACATAAACGCAACATGTAACGTTTTGGTCCCATGTTCCATGAGATGAAATAAAAGATCCCAGCAATTTTCCATACGCACAAAAAAGCTTATTCCTATGTAATTTTGTTCACATATCTTTTTTACATCCCTGTTAGTGAGAATTTCTCCTTTGCCAAGATTATCCATCCACCTGACAGGTGTGGCATATCAAGAAGCGGAATAAACAGCATGATAATTACACAGGTGTGTGTACACTTGTGCTGGGGATAATAAGAAGGCCACCCTAAAATGTGCAGTTTTGTCACACAATGCCACAGATGTCTCAAGTTTTGAGGGAGCATGCAAGTGGCATACTGATTGCAGGAATGTCCAACAGAGATTGCCAGATATTTTAATGTTAAAGTCTCTACCATAAGCCACCTCCAACATCATTTTAGAGAATTTGGCACTACGTRCAAATAGGCCCTAATCTATTTATTTCAATTCACTGATTTCCTTATATGAACTTTAACTCAGTAAAATCGTTGAAATTATTGCATGTTGTGTTTATTTTTTTGTTCAGTATACATTACCTACAGCAGACATTTACATTGTAGCCATCTATCTGAACATCTCCAAATGTTTTGGATGTACTCACCAAACGTTATGGTTAACTTTCTGTGAGTATGAAGGAGACATTTACATTAAAGCTATTTATCTGGCCATCTCTAGCTGTTTTTTCAGGTGTGTGTGTGTGCATATGTGTGCATATGTGTGTTACCTGACTGAGACCTGTAGATGACTGAACCATCTGGGTGCTGCAAACTGAGGACCTGGTGGAAGAGGAGCAGCAGGGGCTGAGACAGGACACAAACGCGCACACACTAAACAAAGAACAGAGAAGGGGGTCCTTTAACAAATGATAGTAGGTAACCACTGCATTACCTGTGTGTAATCTAGTGAAAGCCACCAGCTGCGTTGTGTTTCCTTGTCTGTGTCCTTAACGGCACCCTATTCCCTATATAGTGGACTACTTTGACCAGGGCCCATAGGGTTCTAGTCAAAAGCAGTGCCTGTCATAGAGAATAGGATGCCTTTAGGGACGCAGTCCTTGTCACAGATTACTTCAAAGAGATAACCCCAGGAGGTTAGAARCACAACACTAAACCAGATGCCCATCTACAAACCCATTTCCATAGTTCTAAGGGAAGGTAACACTGCTGTTACCTCGCTCTATCAAATTTGATTCATCACATGCTTCGTAAACAACAGGTGTAGACTAACAGTGAAATACTTGCTTACGGGCCCTTCCCAACGATACAGAAAGAAAGTAAATAGAGAAATAATGCATAAGTAAAACATGTAATAATAKAAGTAATAATAAATAATCGATGTGCAGGGGTACGAGGTAATTGAGGTAGATATGTACATATAGATACGGGTAAAGTGACATAATAAACAGTAGCATCAGCTTATATGATGAGACAAAAATGAGTGTAAAAAGGGTCAATGCAGATAGTTAAATAGTTGAACATTTCTAGGGCCTTCCTCTATCACCGCCTGTTATAGAAGTCATGGATGGCAGGGAGCTTGACCCCAGTGATGTATTGCACTGTATGCAGATCCCTCTGTAGCGCCTGGTGGTCTGATGCCAAGCAGTTGCCATACCAAGTGGTGATGCAGCCAGTCAGATGCTCTCGTTCGTGCAACTGTATCACTTTTTGAGGATCTGAGGGCCCATGCCAAATCTTTTCAGCCTCCTGAGGGGGAAGAAGCATTGTAGTGCTGTCTTCATGACTCTGTTGGTGTGTGGACCATGATAGGMCCTTAGCGATGTGGACACTGAGGAACTTGCAGCTCTCGACCTCCTCCACTACAGCCCTGTCAATGTGAATGGGGGTGTGCTCGGCCCTCCGTTTCCTATAGTCCACGATCAGCTCCTTTGTCCATAGCTTACTGATGAGCTTGGAGGGCACTATGGTGTTGAACGCTGAGCTGTAGTCAATAAACACCATTCTCACATAGGTGTTCCTTTTGTTCAGGTGGGAATGGGCAGTGTGGAGTGCAATAGAGATTGCATCATATGCGGATATTTTGGGGCAGTATGCGAATTGGAGTGGGTCCAGGGTGTCTGGTAGGATGGTGTGGATGTGAGCCATGACGAGCCTTTCAAAGTATTTCATGGCTACATGTGAGTGTTACGGGTCGATAGTCATTTAGACCGGTTATCTTGGCGTTTTCGGGCAAAGGGACTATGGTAGTCTACTTGAAACATGTAGGTATAGAGACTGGGTCAGGGAGAGGTTGAAAATGTCAGTCAAGACACATGCCAGCTGGTCAGTGCATGCTCCGAGTACGCATCCTGGTCATCCATCTAGCCCTGCGGCCTGTGTGCAACCAGGGTGCATGAATTCAAATCAAATGTTATTAGTCACATGCGCCGAATACAACAACCTTACAGTGAAAGGCTTACTTACAAGCCCCTAACCGACAATGCAGTTTAAAGAATAAGAATACGAAGTAAAAGTAACAAGTAATTAAAGAGCAGCAGTAAAATAACAATAGTGAGACTATATACAGGGGGTACCGGTACAGAGTCAATGTGCGMGGGCACCGGTTAGTCGAGGTAATTGAGGTAATATGTACATGTAGGCAGAGTTAAAGCGACTATGCATAGATAATAACAGAGAGTAGCAGTGGCYTAAAAGGGGGCCAATGCAAATAGTCTGGGTAGCCATTTGTTTCGATGTTCAGGAGTCTTATGGCTTGGGGGTAGAAGCTGTTTGGAAGCCTCTTGGACCTAGACTTGGCGCTCCGGTACCGCTTGCCATGCGGTAGCAGAGAGAACATTCTATGACTAGGGGGGCTGGAGTCTTTGACAATTTTTAGGGCCTTCCTCTGACACCGCCTGGTATAGAGGTCCTGGATGGCAGGAAGCTTGGCCCCAGTGATGTACTGGGCTGTGTGCACTACCCTCTGTAGTGCCTTGCGGTCGGAGGCCGAGCATTTACCATACCAGGCGGTGATGCAACCGGGCAGGATGCTCTCGATGGTGCAGGTGTAGAACCTTTTGAGGTTTAAACTGAAATGAAGACAAAATTCAGAACCTTTTTAAAGACAGTAGAAGTTGATACAAGTGCTTGTTTATGGTTAAAAGTAGAACCTGTTCTAAACTTCTCCACAGTTCTTTCCACAGGTCTACACAGCATATTCTGGAATGGATGGCTCAAAAAACAATAGGGAAAATATTACTAGATTCCGAGGACTTCAACAATAATACAGAACTTCTCATAAATAATACAACTACTCAAGATAGTAATCAAAGACAAATGAATAGGTGACTGCAAATCAATCATTTGGAGCAAGTATCTAAACATGTCAGAATATGTAGATGTTTTTTGAGCAATGATAGGATTCACTTCTCCATTTTGGATCTTCACCGACTCGTTTCCTGTACACAGTTTCGTAAATCATAATTCATATAGAGGAAGCTGGCACTGTCTGGTTAAGCCATTTTCATTACCGAATGAACTTCAAGACAAACTCGCTTCATGTATTGCTCACTATATTATCTACAGCGGACATTTACATTGAAGCCATCTATCTCCAAATGTTTTGGATGTACACACCAAACTTGTTGGTAAACTTTCTGTGAGTATGGGTGGTAGGTAGCCCAGCAGTTAAGGAGTTAGACCTGTAGCCGAAAGGCCGCCTGTTCGAATCCTGGGCCGGGCACTGGAAAAAATAGGGGAAATTGATCTGGCAACTGGAGGGCTGCTGGGTTTATATCCTAACAACAATCCCCTACCGTGGCACCCTTGAGCAAAGCCATTAACCCCACAACATGCTCTCCATTCAGGGGCGCTGCACTGCAGCGTGATCCTGTGCTCCTCTKAACGGTGTGTCTGTATGGTGTGTGGGGYTCAGTGGAGGCTCCTCAGAGGAGGAAGGGGAGGACCATCTTTCTCATTGAATTTCATAAAAATGTCAATTGTAAAACATTAAAAACATATCCTTTTTAGATCAAACTATACTAAATATAATCACGTCACCAAATAACTGATTAAAACACACTATTTTGCAAAGAAGGTCTACAGTAGCCTCAACAGCACTCTGTAGGGTAGCACCATAGTGTAGCCAGATGACAGCAAGCTTCCGTCCTCCTCTGGGTACATTGCCTGCAAAACAAAATCTAGGAGGCTCATGGTTCTCACCCCCTTCCATAGACTTAGACAGTAATTATGACAACTTCCGTAGGACATCCTCCAGCCTATCAGAGCTCTTGCAGCATGAACTGACATGTTGTCCACCCAATCAAAGGATCATATAATTAATGTAGTACAGAAAGTATAAACTACAGCTAGCTAGCTATGAAATGTGGTGAGTAGTTGACTCAAACAGAGAGAAAGACAATAGTTTAACAGTTTTGAACAAATTTATTTCTTCCAAAATGGAGGAGAGAAAGAGAGATTGTGATTTTTTTTCTCAGTTGCACTTACTTAGCTAGCAAATGCAGCTAGATAGTTTAGCCTACTGAAACACCCTGCTCAAACAGAAGGATGCTATGTGAGCTAGCTGGCTATGACTTTCCAACGCCACACTGGAACACTTCCAAGTCAAGGTAAGCTTTTGGTTTGACCAATTTATTGCCACCGGGTCCCACCGGTATAACTGCTTACTGAGTGTACGCTAACGTTACTGCATGATTGTAGCGGGTTTACTTCTTTAGCTATGCTGACTATGATGTTACTTGAGCTAATATGGTGACAATGATGTAGGCTGTTTGTATAGGTTTGTCTTGGAAAGTTTTTTTGCCTGGTCACATACAGTACAGCTGATTTGTTGTGCATTGAAGTCCACAAGCGAAGGGAAGAGAAGAAATACAACATGTCTGTTATGAGAGTGAAATCTGTTTATACGTGATAAGGGGTGTATTCATTCCTCCGATTCTGTTGAAAAACGTTTCTTAACGGAAGCAAACAGAACAATAAAGGGGATAAACATCCCTGAATTTGTCCAATGGAAACTCTTGTTTGCATCTGTTGGACTAATGATTACACCCTATACCAGCTAGAAGCAGGCAAGAGTGTGCAAGGCGGTATTGAATGTCACTGTCTGTCACCTCAAATCTCTCGACCTGTGTGCACCTACGTTGTAAACATTCATTCATAGGCTAGGTTGTAGCAACCTCATGATGGGTAAAGGGAAAATTAGAGTATCATGTAGTAGCCTAAACCTATCGCTGTTACATTGAACTGGGTGAATCGAATATGAATGAGAGAATCGTCCTCCCTCAACTTAAACGGTACTGACCGCCACAGGTGGGGGGGTGGAGAAAAAAAAGAGAACAGAAGACACATGTCCATTGTTCGCTGTGACTATGGACAATAAAGTTGTATTGTATGAAGGAGACATTTATATTAGATATATTTATCTGTCCATCTCTTAATGTATTTTTCAGGTGTGTGTGCATGCGAGTATAGGTGTGTGTGTGTGTGTGTGTGTGTGTGTGTGTGTGTGTGTGTGTGTGTGTGTGTGTGTGTGTGTGTGTGTGTTACCTGACTCTACTGACTATGACCTGTCGATGACTGAACCATATGGGAGCTGCAACCTGAGGACCTGTGGAAGAGGAGAAGCAGGGCTGAGGGCACAACACACACACACACACACACACACACACACACACACACACACACACACACACACACACACACACACACACACACACACACACACACACACACACACCCACACACACACACACACACACACACACAGAACCACTAAAACAATTACAGAGAAGTGGTTCCTTTGACAAATGATAGTAGGTAACCACTGCATTACCTGTTAGCCACAACAGCCAGCCAGTGTGTAATCTTGTGAAAGCCACCAGCTATGGTGTGTTTCCTTGGCTGCATCCTAAATGGCATCCTATTCCCTACATTGTACACTACTTTGACCAGGGTCCATAGGGTTCTAGTCAAAAGTAGTGCCCGACATAGGGAATAGGATGCCATTTGGGACAAAGTCCTTGTCACAGATTACTTCAAAGAGATAACCCCAGGAGGTTAGAATTACAACACTAAACCAGATGCCCGTCTACAAACCCATTTCCATGCTTTTCAATAGTTCTAAGGGAAGTGAACACTGCTGATCTCCAACCAAGATGCATGAATTGAGGAGAAACTGAGGTGAAGACAAAATGTAGCACCTCTCTAAAGACAGTAGAAGTTGATACAGGTGCTTCTTTATGGTTAAAAGTAGAACCTGTTCTAAACTTCTCCACAGTTCTTTTCACAGGTCTACACAGTGTATTCTGGAATGGATGGCTCAAAAAACAATAGGGAAAATATTAGTAGATTCAGAGGCCTCCAACAATAATACAGAACTTCTCATAAATAATACAACTACTCAAGATAATAATCAAAGACAAATTAATAGGCGACTGCAAATCAATCATTTGGAGCAAGTATCTAAACATGTCAGACTATGTTGAAAAATAGCATTAAATAATTGTTCATTTTTTACTGTCATGATAGGATTTACTTCTCCATTTTGGATCTTCACTGACTCGTTTCCTGTACACAGTTTCCAGAATCATAACTCATATAGAGGAGGCTGACACAGAAGGTTGTAGATTGTTAATCGTACAATAAGTAAGGTAACTCTAGCCCACCGTGTTTAAAATCCCAGAAGAGGAGAGGCACCACCTCATCCGTCCACGTTACAGACGTTAGCTACAGTCCGGACGAAAGGGGTCACTACAAGTGCAGGAAAATGTTTATGTCCCAAACGGCAACCTGTTCCCTATAAAGCTCTTTATTTTTGCACTAGTTTTAATCAGTGCTCAAAAGCAGTGCACTAGATAGGGAATAGGGTGCCATTTGTGACGCAWCAGGCCAATGTTTCACGTTTTCAAASATTTGTAAACTGATCCCCATTTGAAATGGAATCAGCTTCAGAGCAGAACATGTCTGTAATAAAGAGAGATAGCCTGAGAGCCATGAACTACTGAACACAGGGAATAATTCCCAAGTGGTACCCTATTCCCTACATCGCGTATCAAACTCATTCCACGGAGGGCCAAGTGTCTGCAGGTTTTCCCTGCTCCCTTGATTGATGAATTAATGTCACTAATTAGTAAAGAACTCCCCTCACCTGGTTGTCTAGGTCTTAATTGAAAGGATAAACAAAAAAACTGTCTTCCATGGAATGAGTTTGTCACACCTGCCCTACATAGTGCACTACTTTTGACCAGATCCCAATGGGGCCTGGTCAAAAGTAGTGTGCTATGTCAGTGATAGGGTGCCATTTGGGACACATACCCTTAAACATGTATGTACCCTTAAACAGCCAAGGGGAATCAAACCTCTGACTAGCTTGGTTTATTTAACACAGAATATTTAGACAGTTGTTGATCTGTATTTTGATGAACTGTTACAAGTTCAAGTTAAAACTCCCGAGCTCCTTACAGCACTCTCAGCTCTCTGGCTGTGTCTTAAATGGCATCCTATTTCCCATATAGTGCACTACTTTTGYCCAGAGCCCTATCGGCCATGGTCAAAAGTAGTCCACCACAAAGGGAATGAGGTACAATTTGTGACAAACACTTGCTGCTCTCGTAAAGCTCTTCAGAAGCCTGGAGGTTCCAGTCCTAATCCCAGAATGCAGCGATGGAACTTCTGAACGTTCCATGCGTCTTAATTCTCAAAGGATCCTCCAGAGCTCTTGTGGTGGCAGTCCTAATCAGCGTGTTGTTCCGCCGCTCGGAACGTTAGAGAACAAGAGCCAGAGGGACTTCTAGAACCCAGAGAGATCCGAGGCCTGGTTTCCATCTCTGACAAAAACATCAATATCTCCCGGTCCCCATGCAATCTATCAGAGGTTCAGTTCCAAATGGCACCCTATCCCTTAATAGTGCACTACTTTTGACCAGAGTCATATGGGCCCTGGTCAAAAGTAGCGCACTATGTAGGGAAGAGGGGGCCATTTGGGATATGGGATACAGAGAACTCCTCCTCTTTCTGTATCTCCTCAGGTCACAGATTCCATATACTGATATATCAATCTGAATCAGATCTCTGTATGTAGCTTACGTCATACAGGACAGTGAGTACACGTCAAGTCCATCAAGTGATTGGCGAACGATCATATAGAAAAAAATATGAGAAGAATACCTCTGATATCAAAAACATAGGAACAATTACGTTGAGCGTACAGAACAGGCCTTTTAACCACCCTGAACGCATTATCATAGCTGACTTGAAAAGCACAACATACCTTCCCGTTTATATAATCATATAGCATCAGTCACAATGACCACTTTGTGATTTCTCTTCTCCTTTGGTTAAATTTGCCTCCCATCATCCCACGCAAGAGAGAGAGAGAGAGAGTCTCCCTGTACTCCTTCACTCTCCCCTGGTGGTTCTGTAGTTGTTATGTATGGAATCATGGCCACTCATCCACACAGAGCCCATAAGGCAGACAAATGGTCCTTCACAGCCATGGATTTATACACCATTCGTCTCCAGGCAGTCAGGCTGCAACCCCATGGGCCCTGGTCATAATAAGTGCATTATAATAGGGAATAGGGAGCCATTTAGGACACATTAGAGTGTTTTTCTTTTGAATGATATCTCAGATATCTGTCTCTGCTCTGTGTACAGTAGTGGTGGCACTTTGACATCAGAGGGCAGACTAATTGTAAAGACTGGAATGAATGTAATCAAACATATGGAAACCATGTGTTTGATATGGTTTCATTCCAGACATTACTATGAGCAGTCTTCCCCTCACCAGCCCCCTGTGGTGTAACTGTACTGTGCTTTGACAGAGCACTCACAGCCGCTATCCGCTCCACTCAGCTCACTATTCCACTCTCTCAAAGCTATGCACAGAGACAGAGAGACAGAGAGAGAGAGAGACGATAATTAACAAAATGAGACAAACACCAAATTGAGACTCTGCATGCAGAATTCTGCAAAAATATCCTCCATGTACAACGTAAAACACCAAATAATGCATGCAGAGACGTTAAATTCTACAACCACCTAAAAGGAAGCGATTCCCAAACCTTCCATAACAAAGCCATCCCCTACAGAGAGATGAACCTGGAGAAAAGTCTCTTAAGCAAGCTGGTACGGGGGCTCTGTTCACAAACAGACCCCAGGACAGCAACACAATTAGACCCAAACAAATGATGAGAAAACAAAAAGAGAATTATTTCCAATGTGTCAAGTTATTAACTGAAAAAACTGAGCAAACTAGAATGCTATTTGGCCCTAAACAGAGAATACACTTTGACTGACCCAGAATCAAGGAAAGCTTTGACTATCAAAATCAAATTTATTTATATAGCCCTTCATACATCAGCTGATATCTCAAAGTGCTGTACAGAAACCCAGCCTAAAACCCCAAACAGCAAGCAATGCAGGTGTAGAAGCACGGTGGCTAGGAAAACCTCCCTAGAAAGGCCAAAATCTAGGAAGAAACCTAGAGAGGAACCAGGCTATGAGGGGTGGCCAGTCCTCTTCTGGCTGTGCCAGGTGGAGATTATAACAGAACATGGCCAAGATGTTCAAATGTTCATAAATGACCAGCATGGTCAAATAATAATAATCACAGTAGTTGTCGATGGTGCAGCACCTCAGGAGTAAATGTCAGTTGGCTTTTCATAGCCGATCATTAAGAGTATCTCTACCGCTCCTGCGGTCTCTAGAGAGTTGAAAACAGCAGGTCTGGGACAGGTAGCACGTCCAGTGAACAGGTCAGGGTTCCATAGCCGCAGGCAGAACAGTTGAAACTGGAGCAGCAGCACGGCCAGTTGGACTGGGGACAGCAAGGAGTCATCATGTCAGGTCGTCCTGAGGCATGGTCCTAGGGTTCGGGTCCTCCGAGAGAGAGAAAGAAAGAGAGAAAGAGAGAATTAGAGAGAGCATACTTAAATTCACACAGGACACCGGATAAGACAGAAGTACTCCAGATATAACAAACTGACCCTAGCCCCCTGACACATAAACTAATGCAGCATAAATACTGGAGGCTGAGACAGGAGGGGTCAGGAGACACTGTGGACCCATCCGATGATACCCCCGGACAGGGCCAAACAGGAAGTATATAACCCCACCCACTTTGCTAAGGCACAGCAACTTATGTATATGTAACTATGTATAGACTCAGTAAGCTATTGCTATTGAGAAAGGCCACCACAGGCAGACCTATTTCCCTTAGATTACACAGACACACAAAGAATTTGAAAACAAATACAATTTTGATAAACTCCCATATCTATTGGGTGAAATACCACAGTGTGCCATCCCAGCAGCAAGATTTGTGACCTGTTGCCACAAGGGCAAGCAGTGAAGAACAAACACCATTGTAAATACAACCTATATTTATGTTTATTTATTTTGCCTTTTGTACTTGAACTATTTGCACGTCGTTACAACCATGCATATAGCCATCATATGACATTTGAAACGTCTCTATTCCTTTGGAACCTTTGTGAGTGTAATGTTTACTGTTCATTTTATATTGTTTATTTGACTTTTGTTTAATATCTATTTCACTTGCTTTGGCAATGTAAACATGTTTCCCATGCCAATAAAGTATTTTGAATTGAATAGAGAGCGAGAGCATCAGCATACCATCGCCATCGCCATCTGCCTCTGGTGTGTCCTCCAGGTCATCAATCAAGGCCCCTATCGCCAAGGAGATGCTGCAGCAGATATTACCATCCCAGACCGCATCGTTAGAGCAGACAGAGAGCCACGTTGTTGTACACACCATGACATCATCGCAGTTCTAGCCTACAGCTAACTCTGCTGTGAGAACTCATTTGGTCTGCGTCCCAAACGGCACCCTATTTCCTACATTGTGCACAACTTTTGACTAGAGTATGGGCCCTAGTCAAAAGTATTGCACCACAGGAAATATAGTATATGGCACCCTGCTCTTTACATAAGAGCTGCCCAACCCTCTTCCTGGAGATCTACCATCCCGTGGGTTTTCAGTCCAATCCTAATTCAACACACCTTCTTCTACCAATTAGCTGCTCAACAAGACCTTAACTAGCTGAATCAGAACTGCTAAATTAGGGTTGGACTGAAAACTTACAGGACAGTAGATCTCCAGGAAGAGGGTTGGGCAGCCCTGCTTTACATAGTTTACATAGAGCTCTATGGGCTTTGGTCAAATGTGGTGCACTATATAGAGAATAGGGTTCCATTTTGGACACAGCCTTGGAATACCACCCTGGGAATATAGGAATTTACTGGCCAATTCAGAACTCATTTGTAAAGATTAGCAGGGAAATGCTATTGAGTTTATGTTCACGCAGCATCGCTAGACAGTACACACAGTACTTCAGGAAGGCTGAATGGAATCATTCTGAGGTGGATTTTGATGCAGCATGGATAAGCAGTTCCGGTGACAATACAAGGCTGAGAAAATAAACATGACATTGGGAATTGGATGCTTAGCCAACATAAACAAAGATAAACAGTGTGACGCAAACTGGCAAAATTCTTTCAAAACTACTCGACTAATCCAAGAATCAAACAGGCTTGGGCCACATCCTCTCTGAGTGTGGGATCTTGGTTAGGTAATAACTGGAACTGACACAGTGGGCGACAGACATAAGCCATCTTCACTGGTCCATACCAGAGAACACAAAAAAAAAACTATTCCCAGAATTGTTGCCCTACATGAACTAGCCAAGCAAAAGTATTTCAAAACTACTACACTAAGTATCAAACACAGTTGGACCACAACATTTCTGAGTGTGGGAGCCTGGTTAGGCACTGACTCGAATTAAGATAACACAATAAGACCATTTCCCCGAAGCTGTGCCCACTCGGCCATCACTCCTACCCAACATACACCATGCCAACTTAACCCAGAAACAACCCACTAACCAGAACCCTCAGCTCTGAGAATTAGTATGCCATCCAAATGGCACCCTATTCCCTTTATAATGCACTAGTTTTGACCAGGGCACATCATTCAATTCTCTGGTCAAAAGTAGTGTACTCCAGGTAGCTGCCAAATTAAAAAAACATGAGCTGGCGCACACCCAGGATAATAGTTTGTGTGGAGGTGCTGACTAACGGCAAATAAACTATCGAAATAAAGAAAGTGGCACACTCCATGTATAATCTCCCAGCAATTTAATGGGTATTTACCAATGTTTCAGCATCACTGTGCCTTCCTCAGGGTAATGTCATGAATACCTGAACCAGGTTATGTAAAAATGACAGTAGTGAGGGGTGTGTCATAATGATTAAGTTCATTAAAACTAATTAGTGAAACTGTAAAAAAAAATCGTATATGGCATATTAAATATATTACGCTATTGTTATCGTATAGAAATATATTGGAATATTGTACATCATATTAGCATCAACATATATTATTGTTTCATTCAATTTCACATAATAATTTCGTATTTCATTTCATTTTTGTTTCATGTKATCTTTTGGTTCAACCTTAATATTTAATGAGCATCATCAACAGGGGGAACATATTAGGTGTACGCTAATAAGCTGTAAAAATAATGTTTCACATTACAAGACTTGTTCATAAAGGAAAATTTGTTCATAAGAAGGGCCTTAGATCAAAGTCAATATTCAGACCACTAGGGGTCAATGTTTTTAGATGGGATATCCAGTAAGCCTCCCTTTGTAGAAGTAGGATCTCCATGTTACCTCCTCTCCTTGGTAGAGCAACATGCTCAATGCCTGTGTATTTGAGGGAGGAGATGGGATGGTTAGCTTCAACAAAGTGAGCTGCTACTGGATAGTCAATGTTCTTACACCTGATTGAGCTGCGGGGTTCAGCTATGCYTTTTTTAAATTGCTATGCGTTGTTTAAATTGTCTTTTCGTTTGWCCTACATAGGCTTTTCCACATGAACAGGTGATGAGATATATTACTCCCTTGGTCTTGCATGAGATGATACCCCTAACAGGGATCTTTTGACCTGTATGTGGGTGTCTGAAGAAAGACGTTTTTATAGTGCTATTGCACTGTGCGCATGAGTCACATTTGTAGTTCCCATTTGGGATAGGTGTCAGAGTGTCTGAGTGGGCTCAGGCGGCATGTCAGATCTCAGCAAACTATCTCCTATATTGCGACCACGCTTATAGACCAGCAGTGGGGGTTCCTTGAAGAGGTGTGCAATTTCTTTTGTCTGATTGCAGAATATGCCAGTGCTTTTTCAGGATTGCTTTCATTTTCTCTGAACGCTTGGTGTACTTAGTGCAAAAGACGGTCGTGTTGTTTTTCTTATTTGGTTGAGTTTTTAGAAATTCCTCTCTTGGTTTTTGCGATATTTTCATCATTGCAGAATCAAGAGTTTGTCCTTGTAGCCTCTCATTTTGAATGTATCTGTCATTTTTTTAGCATTGCTGTCAAAATCTGACTGGTGGCCACAGATTCGTTTAACCCTGCATAACTGGCTATATGGTAGACCATTCTTGAGGGGAAGGGGATGCATACTATCCGCACATATTTTGTTACATTTTTTTATTTCACCTTTATTTAACCAGGTAGGCTAGTTGAGAACAAGTTCTCATTTGCAACTGCGACCTGGACAAGATAAAGCAAAGCAGTTCGACGCATACAACAACACAGAGTTACACATGGAATAAACAAACATACAGTAGAAAAYTCTATATACAGTGTGTGCAAATGAGGCAGGATAAGAGAGGTAAGGCAATAAATAGGCCATGGTGGCAAAGTAATTACAATATAGCAAATAAACACTGGAGTGATAGATGTGCAGAAGATGAATGTGCAAGTAGAGATACTGGGGTGCAAAGGAGCAAGATAAATAAATAAATACAGTATGGGGATGAGGTAGATTGGATGGGCTATTTACAGATAAGCTATGTACAGGTGCAGTGTTATATAGCAAGGTATTGCGATCTGTGGGCTTTGTGTATAAGTCTGTGTGTGTCTGTTCTCTTTGATGATCCATAAGTCCAGGTAGTTTATTTTTCTCTCATCAGTCTGCATGGTGAATTTGAGGTATTCAGAGCTCTCATTTAGTAAAGTTTGGAATTAATTTAGTTCCTGCTGACTTCCTTCCCAGAGCACAAAGACATCATCTATGTATCTCTTCCATAGAAGTATTTTAGAAAGTATGGGATGTGTCTCTGTTTTAAAAAGGAATGCTTCCTCAAATTGTCCCACATACAGGTTTGCATAMTTGGGGGAGATAGGGGAGCCCATGGCTACACCCCGAATTTGAAGGAGAAAGTCTGACTTCAAAGACAAAGTAGTTATGGGATAATACCAGTTCAGTAAGTTGTAAGATGCAATCACTGGATGGAGCAAGGGGAGAGTCTCTCTGCTGAAGGACATGTTGTAGCGCCTGCAAGCCTCCAGTGTGTGGGATGTTAGTGTACAAGCTCTCCACATCAAGAGTGGCCAGCAGGGTGCCCTCTGGTATCCTTCCTAAGCCCTCTATCAATGAGATCATGTGACAAGTGTCTTTGACATAAGATTAGAGATTCTCAATCATCGGTTTAATGTGGTAATCCACAAATGTAGAAATGTTGGATGTCAGAGAGTCGATTGCTGCTACAATGGGTCTACCTGAGGAGGAGACACTTGTTTGTTTAATTTAACGACTGTATAAAACGTTGGCATCTTGGGAAATTTCACACATAGAAATTAATCTTATTTTTTAGTGATTTGTCCTGATTCCAAACAGCTTTCCACTGTGGATGAGATATTATGCTGGAATTCCAGGGTAGGGTCACAATTCAGTTTGCGATAGAAGTCACCTTTAGATAGTTGTCGGCGACATTCATTCGCATAGTCACAGTTGTTTTGTATACAAATTCCTCCTCCTTTGTCACATTTTTTAATGATAATCGAAGGATCTGACTTTAAGTCCTTAAGAGCCATTCTCTCATCTCTACTCAGGTTATCAGAGGATTTGTGTTTCTGTTTGTCTTTCAGTAAGTCACCTACATCATTTTCAACAATCCTACAGAAGGTTTCTATGGATGCATTTCGTTTGAGGGGAGGTACAAATGAACTTTTTGCTCCAAATGTGGTTCTCTCAAAGTTCTCAGGTACCTCAACTGGGTTAATGGCCCCATCTCCTCCTTGACTCATGGTAGGACAGGTGAGTCTATTGATTAGCGTGGTAGACCTATGTATACATCTCACTGAGGATGACATTTCAAGTGGAGTCATGTCAGTTTCACTCTTATCAAAGAACTCACGCAATCTCAGATTACGGAAAAACTTGAATAGATCTATCTGGACATCAGAGTCAATAATGTATGCAGTGGGTACAAATGTTAACCCCTTATTGAGAACACGGAGGTGAGAGGATGTCAGGGTCTTACTTGATAAGTTGAAGACATTTAGCTCCTGTTGGACTGGGGGCCCGTCCTGGGTCTCAATTGATAGGTGTCGCGGGGTGGTAGGGGATTACAGGTAGCTGCCAAAATAAAAGGAAACACTTGAGTTAATGAGGGTTCTGGCAGTTCTGGTATGGTGTGGGGTGCATTTCTCTGGCATGGTATAGGTCCACTCAACCCCGTAGAGGGCAAGGTAAACACCAATAAATACACAGTCATTCTGATTGATCACCTTCAACCTATAGCAAATCATTTTCTATCCTGACAAATGCCCCATCCACAGAGCACGAGTGGTCACTGAATGGTTTGATGAGCATGAAAACGATGTAATCCATAGGCCATGGCCGTCTCAGTCACCAGATCTCAACCAGATCGAACATTTATGGGAGATTCTGGAGCGGCGCCTGAGTGTTCTAGCTCACCATCAACAAAACACCAAATTATGGACTTTCTGGTCAAAGAATTGTCCCCCATTCCTCCAATAGAGTTCCAGACATGTAGAATATATACTATTGCGCATTAAAGCTTTTTTGGCCACTCGCTGTGGCCCAAAGCCTACTTAATTTCCCCATTCAGGAAAATGGTTCACTCCTACAGACAGCGAGTCACGTGGCTTGCTACATAAAGCAGGCAGACAGACATTGAGGCKTTCAGTTGRTGTTCGATTGAACGTTAGAATGGGCAAAATGAGTGACCTAAGCGACTGAGCGTGGTATGATCGTCAGTGCCAGGCGTGATGGTTCCAGTATCTCAGAAAGGGCCAGCCTCCTGGGCTTTTCACACACGACAGTGTCTCGGGTTTACCGAGAATGGTGTGACAAACACAAAAACATCTGGTCAGAGGCAGTCATGTGGGCGAAAACAGCTCATTGATGTAAGAGGTTGAAGAAGAATGGCAAGAATCATGCAAGCTAACAAGCAGGCCACAAACAGGTAAATAATGGCACAGTACTACAGTGGTGTGCAGAACGGCATCTCGTTTAGCACATGTCGTCTGTCCTGGATGGGCTACTGCAGCAGATGACCACACCGAGTTCCACTCCTATCAGCTAAAAACAAGAAGAGGCGGCTCAAGTGAGCACGCGATCACCAACACTGGACCATAATTGGATAAAAGCAGAGCTCTGAGTCTCTGCATTTATCCAATGTAAAAAAAACAATTTCAAATTTTGCTTCGTAAGACCGATTTGAGCCGGTCAGTCACAATTGAGGACTGGAAAATGTTTAAAAACATTCATTTGCATTTAACCTTTATTTAACTAGGCAAGTCAGTTAAGAACAAATTCTTATTTACAATGACGGCCTACACCGGCCAAACCTGAGCCAATTGTGCACGACCCTATGGGACTCCCAATCACGGCCAGTGGTGATACAGCCTAGAAAAACGTTGCCTGGTCCGACGAATCCCGGTTCCTGTTGCGTCATGCTGATTGATGGCAGAGTCAGGATTTGGCGTAAGCAACATGAGTCCATGGCCCCATCATGCCTGGTGTCAACGGTACAGGCTGGTGGCGTAATGGTGTGGGGAATATTTCCCTGTCCCTTGATACCAATTGAGCTACGTTTCCATGCCCCAAAGAATTCAGACTGTTTTGGAGGCAAAGGGGTGTCCGACCCAGTACTAGATGGGTGTACCTAATAAACTGAGGATATGTTGGTGTTTCCTTTATTTTGGCAGGTACCTGTATATAGGGAAAAGGGTGCCATTTGGGACGCACTCTTGCAGATGGGAAAGGGGGATACCTAGTCAGTTGTACAACTGAATGCAATCAACTGAAATGTGTCTTCTACATTTAATCCAACCTCAGATTCACAGAGGTGCGTGGGGCTGCCTTAATTGACTTCCACATCATCGGTGCCCAGGGAACATTGGGTTAACTGCCTTGCTCAGGGGCAGAACAACAGATGTTTACCTTGTCAGCTCGGGGATTCGATCCAGCAACATTTTGGTTACTGGCCCAGCGCTCCTACATGCCAGGCTACCTGCCGCCCCACGCTCTGTGACAAAGAAATGTTTCTTGCAATAAAGTTGCCGTTGATAAAGCATATATTTTGACACCCTCGCAGTGAAGCATGAACCCGTTAACCAGGGGGGTGGGGGGGTGGGGGGTTCTGTAACAGTAAATCTAGTTGTTTTGATTCACAAGAAGGAAAAAATCCCAGCAGTAAGTTCCTTCTCTCTGTCAAAGAGATTCATGTCCAACGACAAATACATTCATGAATATGAATAACGTTTTATTACCAGGGCATGTAATCGCTCAAATACACAGCAAATTGACTCCATATTCCAAGGATTAAAATTAAATCTGGATCTGGCTTTAGAGTGGGTAGTCCCATTCGGACCACCAGCGTACTTACACCACAGCCAAAATATGTTTTGGCTCATATTGATGCACACACTAAAGACACAGAGGTAGCATCTCAAATGGCAGCCTATTCCCTACATAGTGCACTACTTTTGACCAAAGCCCTATGTACCATACCACAAAAGTAGTGCACTATATAGGGAATAGGGTGCCATTTGGGATGCAAACAGAGTCCATCTGCCACTTTGAACATTGGCCTTCAGAACAAATTAGGTTTGGCCCCCCAAGCAACCAAAACATAAGCTTTGGTCGTCGAAGCAATCTGTGGGATAAAAGGACCTTACAGACAGGGAAGTTGTAGTATGCTGAAACACGGTATGATTCGGAATTTGTGGAGTTCTCATTGGTTTTGTTTCACATTGTTTGTACTCAGGGTGCTGTTCAGTTGTAATATGTTCTTCAATTCCGGTTTGGTCTGGTCAGGGCTGGAATGTGTTAGGACAAGCTGGTCTACATGCTTTGCTTGGTTCTTATTGTACTGAAACTGTTTTGTAAAGGCCTGACTAGGGTTTCAACATTTTTGTCAAATTCCAAGGTTTCCAAAAATACTGGTTGTAAGATTCCTGGGAACGGAAGGGAAGAAGCAGGAAATCCAAACATTTCCAACCAGGACTTCTGGAAAATCTGGGAATCTTTAAAAAGTTTGCAGGCTCTGTACTAGGCTGAGCTCCTACAGTAGATGCTTAGTTGTCTGGGCAGGTTTACCTGTTCAGCCTTTTGTCTGGCTTTGAACTGGCTGCTCTTTTGTCTGGCTGCTCTATCCTGCTGGGCTATCAGGTCGTCTTGTGATTTATGACACTGGGACGGCTGGAAGGAACTACAGTCCTGCTTCAGCCAGAGGAAAACCATGGGTTTAAATGTAAAAAACACTGCTCTCCCTCTACCCTCCCCCACTCCCCCATCCTCCCCCACTCCATCTCTCACTCTACCTTCCATCCCTCTCTCCCTCGACCCTCTCTCCCTCCCTCCCTCCATCCAATCCTTTGCAGAAACCATCCATGAAAGCTAGCATTGTTCTGAAACACAAAAATGTCTCTACATGATTTACTATCCGGTTGTTAGTCATTAATTGTTCATCACTGTTTTTCAAGCCCAACGAAGAGTAATAGACCCCCTTTGCCAATGGACAATTTTATAGAATTGCAGGATTCAAACGTGGAATTCATCCAGAAATGGTACTCCTATTCACAACAAAATGCATACCGAAACATGTGCTGTGTAACTCCTAACACTAATGATAGTGGACAAGCTATATTATCTGTCTACTGAGCAATTTTCAAATACGTAATTTGCTTAAAGACTATCATGACAGTGGAAAATATTTTGAAAGTATTTCATGTCAACGGCGGTGTCAAAACCCTGCTGATAAGTAGTGCACTAAATTTGGAAAACGGGACCATTGTCCTTTGTAAACAGTCCAACCTGATGCAGTGTTTGAGTCCTGCTGGCTGGCTAGTAAACCTCTACTGTTCCATTATCCATACTGGGGTATGTCCCAAATGGCACCCTATTCCCTATACAGTACACTAGTTTTGAGCAGGGCCCATAGGGCTCTGGTCAAAAGAAGTGCACTATATAGGGAATAGGATGCCATTTTGGACGCAGTCCCGGTCTGTGTATCTGAGTGGCTGGCACCATGCTGCTTAATGAGTGGCTACACGCTGATGCCTTGTTCTCTTCTCTTTACTCCCGCTTCCAAACGGCTCCCAAAACTTTTACAGGGGCTCTCCAGCCAAGCTTTTGAAAGAGGGGGCAAGGGTTGGTACTAATCCCAGGGGAGAGAGCCCATTTTGGGCACATGTATCCTCTCAGGTGGGGAGCCACTTCCAGAGATCAAAGCTGCTTCCCAAATGGCACTATATTCCATATATAGTGCACTACTTCTGACCAGGACCCGTCAAAAGTGATCCATTATATTGGGAATAGTGGGTCATTTGAGAAGTAKCTCTGGAGAAACAGGATTCTTCTTACTACGTTCAACAGCTGTTGTTGGTCTTCTTGATGCATGAAATTGAAGTGGTTTTGCTGAAATATCTGGTTTGATTAGAGTTCGGTAATTTCACGGCTATGTTTGGTTTTAAGTCATTTAGGMGGGAACTTGTGGAAAGTCAGCGTCCATATAATCAATCTAACCCTCTTTATGAGGTAGAGAGAACAAAGAGAGAGCCAGATGAGTCCTGGTGCTATTCAGAGAAGATACTTGGTCCTAAAGACATACTGTACTTCAAAGACAAGGCCATAAAGACGTCAGTAGAGGCCTTACCAAGAAAAACTGGAACATTATTCTTTATGTTGCAGATGTTCAGGTTAGAACAGACTCATTTAGGAACATCCGACGGCTCTCAAAGTGGATAAAGATTCAGGTAATCATATTACAGTCTTCTCTCCCTGTTCCCAGAAAACGGGACAGAGGGAAAGACAGGAGGCAGTAGGAAAGTAGGTCTCCTGTGTCCCAAAGGGTACCCAATTCCCCTTTATAGAGCACTACTTTTGACCAGGGCCCATAGAGAATAGGGTGACATTTGGGACTCAGAGTAGGAAGAGACGCTTAAAGACGGACATCAATGGCAACCACCTGTTCTTAGCGTTATGAAACAACTAGAGGAGAACTAAGTGATGGACCAGGGATCAGGCTGCTGCTTTACAGTCAGGTGTAAAACGCAAGACACCACCGGCCTGCCAGGACATCTGAAAATATAATTCCCCCCTTTCTCTGCCTCTCTCTCTGTCCCTTTCTCTCCCCCATCCCCTCCCTCTCTTCTCTCCACCGTCAGAAGGAGAAGTTATGGCGTCTATGACAAAATGCTCCCTGTTTAAGAGGTTCTGAGAGGAACATCTGGAAGAGGCAGGCAGGCAGGCAGGCAGGCAGGCAGGCAGGCAGGCAGGCAGACAGACAGACAGACAGGCACGCACGCACACACGCACGCACGCACGCACACACACACGCACACACACACACACACACACACACACAGATTGTCAATGGCTGAAGACAAACTGGTCTGTCTAACCTATAGTAAGTTAATGCAACTGTGTGCCTATTTTGCACTTACTGTAAATTGCTATGGATAAGACTGTCTGTTAACTTCTTACAGCTGAAATCCCGCTAACGGGATCGATATGACAACAGCCAGTGAAAGTGCAGGGCGCCAAATTCAAACAACAGACATCTCATAATTAAAATTCCTCAAACATACAAGTATTTTACACCATTTTAAAGATAAACTTGTTGTTAATCCCACCACAGTGTCTGATTTCAAAAAGGCTTTACGACGAAAGCACACCAAACGATTGTGTTAGGTCAGTACCTATTCACAGAAAAACACAGCCATTTTTCCAGCCAAAGAAAGGATTCACAAAAAGCAGAAATAGAGATAAAATGAATCACTAACCTTTGATGATCTTCATCAGATGACACTCATAGGACTTCATGTTACACAACACATGTATGTTTTGTTCGATAAAGTATAAAGTTTATATCCAAAAATCTCAGTTTACATTGACGCGTTATGTTCAGTAATGTTTTGCCTCCAAAACATCCGGTGATTTTGCAGAGAGCCACATCAATTTACAGAAATACTTATAATAAACATTGATAAAAGATACAAGTGTTATGCATGTAATTATATATCCACTTCTACTTAATGCAACCGCTGTGTCTGATTTCAAAAAAACTTTACGGAAAAAGCACACCATGCAATAATCTGAGTACGGCGCTCAGACACAAAAACAAGCCATACAGGTACCCGCCATGTTGTGGAGTCAACAGAAGTCAGAAWTAGCATTATAAATATTCACTTACCTTTGATGATCTTCATCAGCATGCACTCCCAGGAATCCCAGTTTGACAATAAATGTTTGTTTTGTTCGATAAAGTTCATAATTTATGTCCAAATACCCCCTTTTTGTTCGCACGTTTAGTTCACAAATCCAAATTCATGAGGCGCATGCACTAGGTCCAGACAAAAAGTCAAAAAGTTCCGTTACAGTTCGTAGAAACATGTCAAACGATGTATAGGATTTTTTAAACATAAATCTTCAATAATGTTTCAACCGGAGAATTCCTTTGTCTTTAGAAATGCAATGGAACACAGCTAACTCTCACGGGCGCACGCGAGACTGAGCTCATGGCACTCTGCCAGACCTCTGTTTGAAACAGCTCTCATTCTCTCCCCCTTCACAGTAGAAGCCTCAAACATGGTTCTAAAGACTGTTGACATCTAGTGGAAGCATTGGGAAGTGCAATCGGACCAAATTTACACTGTATCTTGGATAGGCAAAGAGTTGAAAAACTACAAACCTCAGATTTCCCACTTCCTGGTTAGATTTTTTTCTCAGGTTTTTGCCTGCCATATGAGTTATGTTATACTCACAGACATCATTCAAACAGTTTTAGAAACTTCAGAGTGTTTTCTATCCAAATCTACTAATATGCATATCTTAGCTTCTGGGCCTGAGTAGCAGGCAGTTTACTCTGGGCACCTTATTCATCCAAGCTACTCAATACTGCCCCCAGCCATAAGAAGTTAAAGGACCAAAAGGTTAAAAAAATATATTAAAAAATGCATTTATCAATAAACCAATTCAAGTGTTGGATTCACAGTCTTTCAATGCAAATCTTTCCGAATAAATGTGCTTAACCAAACCAGATTTTCTCAAAATAATTGTCATCAATTACCTCTAAGGTAGCCTTGTCTTGCCAATGTCATTGCAAAGTGAATGAAAATACAATGTCTGGCTATGGGAGGCTACCTCAAAGATAAACATATCATTTTGGTCACTTAGCTCAGTGAACTGTTTTCTTTAGACTAGTATCCAAGTATAGGCCCAATGTACCGTTACCAAATGAGAATGAATAAGAAAAGCAAGCTAGCCAAATAAGAAGTTAACGAGGCAGTCTGGGATTCAAACAATAAAGTGCTCCTCCAGCCAATGTTTTGGTAAAAAGCTAAGGGATGGGGCTGGAGAAATGTAACCCCTCTGAAATTCATAGACGGAGCTATGGATGCAAGGACTGACCATCCATGAGATCAAAATGATAGGATTAACCCTGCTTTGAAGTGATACAGTGTTTGTTACAAATCCCAGATTGCCCCTTTAAAGAGAGCCAGAGACTTGGAGGACATTTTTATATAGTGTGATGCTGGCTTCTCCTCTGATGTGCATTTTGTATGAATGTGTGTGTGTACGTTCCATATATATTAATTACATTGTGTATGAATATGCCTTATGTTCCAAAGATAGATGAACATTCCATCTCCTCTCAGAAGCAGATGGGGATGTCAGCCACACCCCCCCCCACACACACACACACACACACACACACACACACACACACACACACACACACACACACACACACACACACACACACACACACACACACACACACACACACCACACACACACACACACACACACACACACACACACACAAGTTTACTTAACATTCCCCCATCACAAAGCTATAAACTTTTGGAATCCATCTTGGGAAAGTATTGAATGGAACATCTTTGGTAGATTTACAGTATAAGTGAAGCTTTTG
The DNA here is from genome assembly GCF_002910315.2 of Salvelinus sp. IW2-2015. Lineage (NCBI taxonomy): Eukaryota > Metazoa > Chordata > Actinopteri > Salmoniformes > Salmonidae > Salvelinus > Salvelinus sp. IW2-2015. The sequence continues at coordinate 11,071,438 of NC_036867.1, read as the reverse complement.
ATCGAATAACGAACTTTGATCCTCCAGTAACGATGACTTCAAACACCAACAATTGCTGTCATATCAGATCATCTATAGTACGACAAAGAATTCACAGAACCAAGCTGTCATATCAGATTAACTAAAGTACAAAAAATAATTCACAGAAACAAGCCAAGAGGCAGCAAAAAGGTCAGGGCTTATTTATCCAAAAGGTAAAATGATGCTATAAAGAAGAAAGAAAAAGTAAATTGGCAGGATAGGTGACCTCTGTGAGATGGTCTACACATGAGGCTCACAACACACACACGTTTGAGTTTGATATCATTTAAAAGCTTACAAACAAGATTGTAAAACTATTTTATAATTTATTTATTTTTTATTTTGTTTAAACGTGTAAACAGATATTTTCGCATACGATGTTCCTTAGAATCCATTTCACATCATCCGAGGTGTTTGTGTTGTGCCAGGCATTGGTTGAGACCCAACATCCTCTTGAATACAATATTTTTGTTGTTGTTGTATTTTACCCCATTTTTCAACCCAATTTCAATCTTGCCTCGTCGCTGCAACTCCCCAATGGGCTCGGGAGTCAAAMATCGAGTCATGCGTCCTCCGAAACATGACCTGCCAAATCGTGCATCTTAACACCCACCCGCTTAACCCGGAATGTGTCGGAGAAAACACAGTTCAAATGACAACCGGAGTCAGCCTGCAGAGAGCGCAATGAATCGCTAGAGCGTGATAAGCCAAGTAAAGCACCTCCGGCCAAACCCTCTCCTAACCCGGACGACGCTGTGCCAATTGTGTGCCGCCCTATGGAACTCCCGATCACAGCCGGTTGTGAAACAGCCCGGGTTCAAACCTGGGTCTGTAGTGATGCCTCTAGCACTGCGATGCAGTGGCTTAGACGGCTGCACCACTCGGGAGGCCCAGTTTGACAGCTTTTAAATGATATCAAACTCAACCATATATATTTTCGAGTGATGAAGACATGGATGTCTCACGGTAGGTTATGCAAAATGGGTCAACTTTGAGCACCTCTATCTCCTAAATGTTGTGGCATTCAGATCCAAAAGTCCCTTTCTGACTACTTCTACCATGTCAAATATGTATAGAAAGTTTCATTCAAATCAAAAGGGGTGCAGTCAAAAAGTGATTGAATTCAGATGGAACGACCCAGCAGTATTAAGTGGAACAGAACAGTGGAACTCTTTGGAGCTTATACACTGACACTGGACTTTGATCAAATAACAAAACATATCAATTTGAAACTACTTTTCCTTTCCTTCAAATAATATCTATAACAAGGTTTCCCAAAGTCGGACCTGGGCCCCTCCCCCCTGGGTGAACGTTTTGGTTTTTGCCCTATCACTACACAGCTGATTCAAATAACCAACTCATCATCGAGCTTTGGTAATTTGAATCAGCTGTGTAGTACTAGGGCAAAAACCAAAACGTTCACAGGGGGGAGGGGCCCAGGACCGACTTTGGGAAACCGTGATTTACAATACAGACCATACGGAACAAGCCAAGAGGCATCAAAAAGTTATATGTCTAAACTTTTTACATTTTACGAAGCAATAAAATACTAAGGAAAAAGTCATTAAAGAGAATAGGTGACCTAGTGTGCGTCCCTATAGGCCCTGGTCAAAAGTAGTGCACTATAAAGGGAATTGGGTGCCTAGTGTGCATGTGGTTGAAACAACCCAAAACAATAGACTAAGTGAAGATAACTAGAGATGACTCCACCAAATGGCCCTCAATTACATTTAACTGCACTCTCGCTCTCTCTCTCTCTCTGTGTGTGTGTGTGTGTGTCCAGAGGTTCTCTATTACAAGATATCATACAAACAGCAAACATTGCAGGCTTCACCAATGAATTGACCAAATTCAAAACAACCCCTTGGGTGTGGGGTTGCATCCCAAATGGCACCATATTCCCTATAGAGAGCACTACTTTTGACTATGGCCCATAGGGCACTATGTCGGGAATAAGATGCCATTTGGGATGGAGACAGGGTAAGTCATCAGGCAGATGCTGTATGTATTTATTTTGACCCTATCAGTGCTAGAGAACCATGATAATTTCACTAAATAAATAAAAAGAGTAGGGCTGAAAATTGAACACACCTGTTAGTCCTCTTGCTTCCCCCCGGCATGCACACATGCTCACACACATGCTCACACACACACACACACACACTCACACACACACACACACACGCACACACACACACACACACNACACACACACACACACACACACACACACACACACACACACACACACACACACACACACACACACACACACACACACACACACACACACACGCACAACCTTTCTGACGCAGACTCAAATACCCCATCATGCATAATTGGTGAGTAAGAGAGAACAGTCTTTGAAGTGTTCATTTTTCTAGCCTTGGGATACAAAGAGAATGCTAGTAAAACAGGCGGCTCGGGCCGGAGACAGAGACACATATTTACACAGAGGGAGGGAGGGAGGTGGTTGCAGGGTGAGGGAGAGAATCGTCACTGCTGAGGATGGACTGTGGAAACGCCAGTGATGTTGTCACAAGAGAGCTCTTACGTACTTGATCTGACTAACAGATTAAACAAGGAAATAGTCATGGCTGTCAATACATACACTCCACTGTATTTTAACAGCTGTATAATCACCATGTGAACAACTATGACATCTGTATAATGGGGGGTAAATCAGTATTTTAATGGTAACATTGTTTTATGCTTCTGCTGTTACTGTGTTGATGAATTGGGAGCACTATGCTATGGACCACAGATGTTGAAATAARCTACTGTACACTGGACAATAAATATAAAACGCAACATGCAACAATTGCAAAYATTTTATTGAGTTATAGTTCATATAAGGAAATCAGTCAAATTAWATACATTCWTTAGGCCCTGATCTATGGATTTCACACGACTGGAAATACAGATATGCATCTGTTCACAGATACCTTAAAAACAAGGTAGGGGCATGTATCAGAAAACCAGTCAGTATCTGGTGTGACCACATCTCCTTCCCATAGAGTTGATCAGGCTGTTGATTGTGGCCTGTGGAATGTTGTCCCACACCTCTTCAATTGCTGTGGGAAGTTGCTGGATATTGGCGGGAACTGGTACACGTCAATCCAATGGATGCAGGGCATGGAAGAACTGGGACATTTTCAGCTTCCAGGAATTGTGTATAGATCCTTGCAACATGAATGGCACAACAATGGGCCTCGGGATCTCGTCACGGTATCTCTGTGCTTTCAAATTGCTTTCTAAAAAATTTAATTGTGTTCGTTGTCCACAGCTTCCTGCCCATACCATAACCCCACCATGGGGCACTCTGTTCATAACGTTGACTTCAGCAAACCACTCGCCCACTCAACGCCATACATGCTGTTTGCCATCTGCCCGGTACAATTGAAACCGGGATTCATCTGTGAAGAGCACACTTCTCCAGRYTGCCAATGGCCATCGAAAGTGAACATTTGCCCATTGAAGTCGGTTACGACGCTCAACTGCAGTCAGGTCAAGACCCTGGTGAGGATGACAAGCACGCAGATGAGCTTCCCTGAGACGGTTTCTGACAATTTGTGCAAAATTCTCTAAAATGATGTTGGCGGTGGCTTATGTAAGAGAAATTGACATTCAATTCTCTGGCAGCAGCTCTGGTGGACATTCCTGCAGTCAGCAGGCCAATTGCACGCTCCCTCACGCTCCCTTGAAACATCTGTGGCATTGTGTTGAGTGACAAAACTGCACATTTTAAGTGGCCTTTTATTGTCCCCAGCACAAGGGGCACCTGTGTAATCAGATTCTTGATATGCCACACCTGTCAGGTGGATAGATAATCTTGGCAAAGAAGAAATACTCACTAACAGGGATGTAAAGGAATTTGAGAGAAATACTATTTTTGTGRGTATGGAACATTTCTGGGATATTTTATTTCAGATCATGAAACCAACACTTTACATGTTGCGTTTATATTTTTGTTCAGTATATATCTTCCTCAACACACTTACCCTATATTCCCTAATAGGTGAGAATGGGACCATARCAACATTGTTCAACGTACCATGAAACCGTGTTGCTCAAGTCTTGTTCAAGTCAATAAACTTCTTATGGGTGTTAGAAATATAGCTGAATGTTTATTATCAGAATGTTTATTATKATTTTGATGCAGTCAAACTAGTGAAGTGAAATGGATATAGCTGCCCAGTCAGACGGTACTGGCTCACTGGTCACAGGACATAGACCACTACAGTCGAGAGACGCATAGAGCACAGATCGGGATCGTACAGCTAGTTGAAATGTACACCTGTATACACAGGGTTTTATTTTGGTTGAGCTTGTTAAAATTAGATTTCCCCAAATCATAAATCCAGTGTGTAGGTATACTGGGAGGGTACAGTACATGTGCCATGCTTGAGGTCCCATGCGTACAGCTCAGCACAGTTGTCTGTCTCGTCTCCTTTACCCATGATCTCATTCTGACGAGTAACTTGCTGAGCAAACCACTGGCTGGCTGTCCTGTCTCCGGTATCTTAATCCCTGTTCACACTGCAGACCTTAATGCTCAAATCAGTTTTGTTTTTCAAACCTGACTGTCCAAACAACAAGTTATAATAACAAAGGGTGTGTAGGCTTATTGGTGGGGGTGCTGGTACTTCCTATCTCTCAGAAGTTATGTAGCAAGCTAAGGTCAAAAATGCCTGCCGTGGACGTTTCCCAGTTGATTTGAACGTTCAAAATCATAGTGCAAGAACACTTTTAAAGCCTCAAAGGATAAGATGATGCAACTTTCAAAACAAGTCCTTTTTGGCTAGCCACAGCAGTCAACTAGCTAGCTAGGTACTGATTATCTTTCTAGCACATTCACTAACTTGTTTGTAAACAATTAACAATTAAGTTAGCTACCAAATGTTCTTGTCAAACTGTCAACAGAGTAGCAAGTAACAAGATATGCCAAATAAGTCTAAAAATCACTTGTCGGCAAATAAATCAGATTTGACCGTTCAGACAAGTCGCAAGGCCAGGAATCAGATTTGTATCTGACTTCAAACCATCTATGAAGGTGGTTTGAAATGTGGCTTGAAATATCAGATTCCATGTGGCAGACTTGAATATGCAAAAACATGCAAAAACATGCAAAAACATTTGATTTGAATATGCAAAAACATTTGATTTGAGTGACGTCAAACTGCCAATGTGAGCAAGGTTTAGAGAATAGATCGCTCCATCTCTCCCTCTATCCACCTATGTCCCTCTCTACCCTTCATCACTCACTCTTTCTTCCTCTCCATCGCTCCACTGTCACGCCATCCTTCTGTCTCCATCCATCACTCCCTCTCCATCCCTCATTCCATCCTTCCATCAGTCCAGATTTTCTCATCTGTCACAATGGTTCTATTAATCCTTCACTCCTCCTGTCAGACATCCCTCCCTTTCCCCCTTCATTCATCCCTCTCTCATCCCGTCACCTCTTTTTCTGCCCCCAACTAAACCTGTGTAAAGCCAGATCTCATGCCTCCAGGTATCCAGATATGAGCTGTAACCCTGAGATGCTATGTTGTCTAAGAAATTACTCATGGGAGTAACCAGCAACTCGACACCAGACCTTGGGGAAGCCCTTTACTTACGTGTCCCACTTGGCACCCTATTCTCTACAGAGCTCTGCTCAAAGGTAGTGCACTATGTAGGGAATATGGGTGCCATTTAGAACAGCCTCCGTGTGCTGATATCTGTCTAAGCACGAAGAGCCAGCATCCCATCCACATTACATCAGCTGCAACAACAGTCTGTTAGTTAGTTTCCTCACAGCACTCAARTTCTGGACTAGTTACCATTGATAAACGTGGCTGCCCATTGATGAAAACCAGAATGATATGCTGGCTCTTATCTCGCCCTCAGAAGGGATTATTGGGGTGATGATAGCATCAAGCTGAGGGGACGGCCATCTTGCATCAAAGACTGGCCATATTTCAGGCTGCATTCCTCTGTCTGTTGGCCAGTGTAAACATGGGGGCTTATTTTGAAAATGGTAGATGCGTTCGTGCTGAAAAGCTCTCTGCTACATTACACACAAAGACATACACCCTCATAGAAGCCAATGTCTTTATAATGTCATACTTGGCCTTTCCCTCACTGTGGCACTAGGACCCATTAAGGGGATTAACATGCAATCACATTTCTGCTTTCTTTTTCTCCATTCAGATTGTTCTCTCTCCCTCTCGAAGTAGCCCACGGTGTGTGATTTCCAACAGCCCCAGGGCTTGGCTGATCTCCGTTAGCAACCTCCATTGTTGTGTGTTTATTATGGTCCTGGCAGTGGCACCCTTTAGTGTGGTGGTGATGCGGTGGTCCACGTCCCAAATAGCACCCTTTTACTTATATAGTGCACTACTTTTGATCAGGGCCCCATAGGGATCTGGTCAAAAGTCGGGCACTATTTTGGGAATAGGGTGCCATTTGGAATGCATCCCACCACTGGCCATGCCTACACCCACACAACCTGGACACTGTGGCTCTGAACCCGGCACAATAAACTCCCGACTACGCACTTCCATTAAGTTAAGGCATTGGTGAGAAAGGAGATTAAACTGCAGACCTTTTCAGCATGACGGATCACCTAATTTCCCTCACCAAATGCAAATATTCACCACCAAAACTATTCTGTTACATTAAAAATACATTTGACAGTAAACCATTCAGCACACCTGTCCCAACAGAACAGCTCTGTAACATAAACCAAGAGTCAGTAGAGGGGAGTGTAGGGGCGTTGAGCGCAGTTAACGGGCTAGTAAACGTTATTCTATTACGTCTTTAAAGGGAGACGTGTTAAAGAGGAAATGACAGCACTGAGAGACTCCTGTAACTCTGCAGGCCTCTTCTGATCAGCATGGTGGATCCGTGCGTCACACACACACACACACCCCTCAGGGAACAGTCCTCCTCCAGAAGTCCTGGGCTTTCTCGCGGTTTCCTTCAGTAATACACTGCTGCTACTCGCTGTTTATTATCTTTGCATAGGCATAGTCAGTTCACCCCTACCTACATGTACAAATTACCTCAACTAACCTGTACCCCCGCACACTGACTCGGTACCGGTACCCCTGTATATAGCCTCGCTATTGTTATTTTATGGTGTTACTTTTTATAATTTTTTACTTTAGTTTATTTGATCAATATTTTCTTAACTCTTCTTGAACTGCATTGTTAGTTAAGGGTTTGTAAGTAAGCATTTCACTGTAAGGTCTACACTTGTTGTATTTGGCTCATGTGACAAATAAAGTTTGATGTGATTTAATACAGTTCACTAATACTGAGCCTAACGACAGACAAACATACATACAAACTATGTGGACACCCCTTCAATTTAGTGGATTCGGCTATTTCAGCCACACCCATCGCTGACTGATGTATAAAATTGAGCACACTGCTATGGAATCTCCATAGACAAACTGCCCCAGTGAACTGTAAGTGTTGTTATTGTGAAGGGAAACGTCTAGGAGCAACAACGGCTCAGCCGTGGAGTGGTAGGCCCCACAAGCTCACATAATGGGACCGTCGAGTGCTGAAACGAGTAGCGTGTAAAAATTGTCTGTCCTCGGTTGCAACACTCACTACGGAGTTCCAAACTGCCTCTGGAAGCAACGACAACACACAAGAGCTGTTTGTCGGGAGCTTCATGAAATGGGTATCTATGGCCAAGCAGCCGCGCACAAGCCTAAGATCACCATGAGCAATGCCAAGCGTCTGGCTGGAGCTGTGGAAACGCGTTCTCTGGAGTGATGATTCACACTTCACCATCTGGTAGTCCAACAGACGAATCTGGGTTTGGTGGATGCCAGGAGAATGCTACCTGCCCGAATGCATAGCGCCAACTGTAAAGTTTGGTGGCGGAGGAATAATGGTCTGGGGCTGTTTTTCATGGTCCCCCCTAGGCCCCTTAGTTCCAGTGAAGGGAAATCGTAATGCTATAGCATACAATGACATTGTCAACTTTGTGGCAGCAGTTTGGGGAAGGCCTTTCCCTCTTTCAGCATGACACTGCTCCCGTGCACAAAGCGAGGTCCATACAGAAATGGTTTGTCGAGATCAGTGTGGAAGAACTTGACTGGCCTGCACAGAGCCCTGACCTCAACCCCATCGAACCCCATCGATGAATTGGAACACCGAATGCAAGCCAGGCCTAATCGCCCAACATCAGTGCCCGACCTCACTAATGCTCGTGGCTGAATGGAGTCCCTGCAGCAATGTTCCAACATCTAGTGGAAAGCCTTCCCAGAAGAGTGGAGGCTGGGGGTGGACCAACTCAAAAGGGGATGGACCAACTCCATATTAATGCCCATGATTTTGGAATGAGATGTTCGACAAGCAGGTGTCCACATACTTTTGTCATATAGTGTGTCTAGTACACACACTTTTTTATTGTCACYTACACCGGATAGGTGCAGTGAAATGTGTTGTTTCACAGGGTCAGCCATAATAGTACAGTGCCCCGGGTGCAAATTAGGGTTAAGTGCCTTGCTCAAGGACACAAACAGATTTATCACCTTGACAGCTCAGGTATTCGAACCAGCAAGCTTTTGGTTACCGGCCTAACGCTCCAACCGCTAGGCTACCTGCCGAGCTATATTTGTCTACCAGTTATGTGTTTTAGTTGTGTTCAGTGTCTTTTTTCATAGCAATGAATACATTTTTATTTTATATATWTTTTTTATTGCTCTGAGAGTCTACTGTAGAATTACAGTGCAAATTGTTGCATTCAAACCACCTTATCCCGCCCCTTTTGTCTATAACATAACATATAAAGCAGTTTGTGACAGTAATTTGTCTCTAGGGGATAGACCGGGGGGTGGTTCCCCTCACAATGACACTGTGTCAAGTCAGACTAAAATGGAGCATGCAGTGCAACAAACATGTATTACAGTATACAGGCTTGAAACACACTACGGCCTCTCTTGGAGCTCATTTGTAAAGACATAAAAAAGCTTTGTAAAAATAATTATCTAGGTAAAGAACATATTATGGTGGTATAAATCTAAAACCACAAGTTGAGCAGTCGTTACAAGTCGGTCATTACGTGTGATAAAATAAAAAACTCTGACGTTATCCAAACAAACCTTTAGCTGGTCAGTTAGTTTTTCACGTATAACTCAGTGTAAAACAAAACAGCAACCTGTGGCATAAAGGGGATTTCAGTTGAGGGGAATTCAGGTTTATATGGGCACTCCCCAAGGATAAGTACTCTGACCACCAGTTTATTTTAGGTGTTCCTCAAGGGACCTACTTCTGACTGGCTGCTCAGGAAAATGTGATTTAACGGGCACTTAAATAGGGTTTATCAAAAAACAAACAGCACATTGGAGACGAGGTGTGGTAAATTGTGTTGTGGTGGGTGTGTGTGTGGTGTGTGTGTGTGTGTGGTGTTGTGTGTGGTGTGTGTGTGTGTGGCATTGTGTGTGTGTGTGTGTGTGTGTGTGTGTGTGTGTGCACGTGTTTCACGCGTGACTGGCTCAATCAGCACGACAGGATGTCATCCGTCTTGGCACTTACACTTTACAGACAAAATAAAAACACACTCATTCCAACACTTCTGGATCTACAATGGAGTATTGTTGGCCACAAACGAAGTGCTTTTTCCCCAGGGTCATATTATGAAGCGTGTAGTCTGGCGTTTAATGACGACAGTATACTGCAGTACAGAAAAGCAACAAAGTGAATGACTAATAACTCAGGATTATTACAAGATGATACCAATACATAAAAAGGGTCATTTGTAGTTATGCCAAGTCTTACAAAGCATTATACCTATAGACTCATGGGTCGACTGGGTCTAAGGTAAAGGTGTTTCCAATCTATTTTGTCACTGGAAGGAAATATAAAACATGCTAAGTTCAAGTGCCAGTATACGGATACTTGGGGGATTCGAACAGAGATTGGCCCAAAGATAAATATGAAATTAAAGCCATAAATATATCCTTTGGAGAAAGGAGGTTTGGCATACCTTTGGTGGAATCCTTTTACATGGATTATGTGGTTTTCACAATGTATTGAGCGGACCATAAAGAGACTCAGAGACAGCTGGAGGAAGAGGACTGTAAACCATCACATCCTGTCTTGAGGAGGGAGGTTTGTACTCTACTCTGGTAATTGAAGCAGAAATACTCTTGGACAATGACCATCAAATTAGCATTTTACAGTCAGGAACAAGGGAAGAGCATAGGATAGAAGAAAGGGCGGAGGAAGTGAGGTGTTTGACCCAAAACAGTGATTATCATCTTCGTTACTGTTGTAAAAGCAGTGTCCTTTTTAATGCATCTAAATAGACACAATGCATAACGTRGTCTACTGTAAAAACCATTGACCCTCAAAAACTAGTCTAATTGACAAGGATTCAGTCTTTTCTCTCACTTTTTCTCTCAATCTCTTTTCTCACTCTTTTCCAAGATGGTGTAGCAGTCAGYCGTCTTTGTCTTGTCGTGTCCCTTGTATATATCTTGTTATATATTTTTCTTTGCATATCTTTTTGAAATATTTCCCTAAATCTGAACTTCTAAATACTCTCCTGCAACCCGCCTCACCCAATGTGATGTGAATCTGTTTTTTTCCCTAAAGTATGTCTATTTACTTCGGATCTGGAATCCCTCAACTGAAGCTAGCCAGCTAACGTTAACTAGCTACCAGCTATCAGTCAGAAAACCACTGCTAGCGGTCATCAGCTAACCTTTAGCTRGGAAAGCTCTCGCCAGTTCGTACAACGTGACTCAAACCAGAGCATAACGGACRWATTTTTCTCTCCATATCCCCGGATTCCTACTAGCAACTAGCTAACCGCAATCCCGGGTGACTACTCCTGGCTAGCGTTTCCATCCCGGAGCCAGCACCAATTAGCCTGAAGCTAGCCCGGCTAGGGCTCCTGGGCTACCACCGAAGACCACTCCTGGGCTACACTATCCGGACCCCTTCTACTGCCGGTACGGGGCACGGAACACCGCCGATCCTCTACGACTGGAATACCGACATAATCTGCCCGAGGATTTCAGCATTTTTGGTGGTCTTCCTAAGCCAAGATTCAGACACGGCTAGAACATCCGGGTTGGCAGAGTGTGCTAAAGCAGTGAATAAAACAAACTTAGGGAGAAGGCTTCTAATGTTAACATGCATGAAACCAAGGCTTTTACGGTTACAGAAGTCATCAAAAGAGAGCGCCTGGGGAATAGGAGTGGAGCTAGGCACTGCAGGGCCTGGATTCACCTCTACATCACCAGAGGAACAGAGGAGGAGTAGGATAAGGGTACGGCTAAAAGCTATGAAAATTGGTCGTCTAGAACGTCCGGAACAGAGAGTAAAAGGAGGTTTCTGGGGGCGATAAAATAGCTTCAAGGTATAATATACAGACAAAAGTATGGTAGGATGTGAATACAGTGGAGGTAAACCTAGGTATTGAGTGATGATGAGAGAGATATTGTCTCTAGAAACATCATTGAAACCAGGTGATGTCATCGCATGTGTGGGTGGTGGAACTGAAAGGTTGGATAAGGTATAATGAGCAGGGTTAGAGGCTCTACAGTGAAATAAGCCAATAAACACTAACCAGAACAGCAATGGACAAGGCATATTGACATTAAGGAGAGGCATGCTTAGTCGAGTGATCATAAGGGTCCAGTGAGTGGTGAGGTTGGTTGGGGTAACGGCGATTCAGACAGCTAGCCGGGACATCGGTAGCAAGCTAGCATAGAATGGAGGTCTGTTTTTAGCCACCTCGTGAAAAATTCGATAGAAGGTTCGATAGACCTKTTCAGATAGCAGCCGATAACACAGCTAACGATTAGCGGGCCGCAGATGGGCGTTCAGGTAACGTCGCGACYGAGGGGCCAGTTGGATAACTCCCTCGGGCAGATAACGTCGGTAGTTCAGTCGTGAAGGCCTGGGGMGGCTCCGCATCGGCAGTAAAACGGGTCCGGATAGGTGATTGTAGCCCAGGAGTGGCTGATGGAACTCTTCAGCTGGCTAGCTCCGGAATAATTGATGTTTGCTCCGGGACCGATGTAAGCCAATAGTCACTCGGATAGCAGCTAGCTAGCTGCGAGATCCAGGGAGTAAATGTCCAGAGCTTGCGGTTGAAATCGGGGATATGGAGAGAAAATAGGTCCGGTATGCTCTGGTCTGAGTCGCGTTGCACAAACTGGCGATAGCTTTTCGGCTAAAGGATAGCTGATGACCACAAACCGTGGTTAGCTGAATACTAACGTTAGCCGTAAACTGGCTAGCTTCTGGCTAGCTTCTAGTTAGCTTTGGTTAGCTTCAGGCTGTTTCTATTGTGGATTTCAGATTTGAGAAAATAATACCTCTTTTTTTTATTGTGAGCGGTTGCAGAGAGTGTTTTGAAGTTGAGTTTTGGAAAAAAAATATATAAGATAGGCGAAGAAAGATGTAAGTATATATATACACGGGACACGACAAGAAGAGGACCAAGGACGTCTGACAGCTATGCCATCATGGTAGTGTGTTCATCGACCTGGCCAAGGCTTTCGACTCTGTCAATCACACATTCTTATCGGCAGACTTGACAGCCTCGGTTTCTCAAATGATTGCCTCGCCTGGTTTACCAACTACTTATCTGATAGAGTTCAGTGTGTCAAATCGGAGGGCCTGTTGTCCGGACCTCTGGCAGTCTCTATGGGGTGCCACAGGTTCAATTCTCGGGCCGACTCTCTTCTCTGTATACATCAATTGATGTCGCTCTTTCTGGTGATTCTCTGTCCACCTCTACGCAGACGACACATTCTGTATACTTCTGGCCCTCTTTGAAGACTGTTGTTAACTAACCTCCAGACGAGCTTCAATGCCACACAACTCTCTTCCGTGGCTCCAACTGCTCTTAAATGCAGTAAAACTAAATGCATGCTATTCAATCGGGCTGGCACATGCCCGCCGTCCAGCATCACTACTCTGGACGGCTCTGACTTAGAATACGTGGACAACTACAAATACCTAGGTGTCTGGTTAGACTGTAAACTCTCCTTCCAGACTCACATTAAGCATCTCCAATCCAAAATTAAATCTAGAATCGCTTCCTATATCGCAAACAAAGCATCTTCACTCATGCTGCCAAACATACCCTCGTAAAACTGACCAACCTACCAATCCTCGACTTCGGCGATGTCATCTATAAATTAGCCTCCAGCACTCTACTCAACAAATTGGATGCAGTCTATCAAAGTGCCATCCGTTCTGTCACAAAGCCCCATACACTACCACCACTGGGACCTGTACGCTCTCGTTGGTTGGCTCTCGTTCATACTCGTCGCCAAACCACTGGCTACAGGTTATCTACAAGTGTCTGCCAGGTAAAGCCCCGCCTTATCTCAGCTCACTGGTCACCATTGCAGCACCCCTCGTAGCACGCGCTCCAGCAGGTAAATCTCACTGGTCACCCCAAAGCCAATTCCTACTTTGGTCGCCTTTCCTTCCAGTTCTCTGCTGCCAATGACTGGAACAAACTGCAAATCACTGAAGCTGGAGCATCATATCTCCCTCACTAGCTTTAAGCACCAGCTGTCAGAGCAGCTCACGATCACTGCACCTCTACATAGCCATCTGTAAACAGCCATCTATGAACTCATCCCATACTGTATTATTTATTTTTATCTTGCTCCTTTGCACCCCAGTATCTCACTTGCACATTCATCTTCTGCACATCTACCATTCCAGTGTTTAATTGCTATAATGTGATTACTTACCACCATGGCCTATTTATTGCCTTAACTCCCTTATCGTACCTCATTTGCACTCACTGTATATGAGTTATTATTGACTATGTTTTGTTTATTCCATGTGTAACTCTGTGTTGTTGTATGTGTCAATTGCTATACTTTATCTTGGCCAGGTCGCAGTTGCAATGAGAACTTGTTCTCAACTAGCCACCTGGTTAAACAAAGGTGAAATAAAATAAAATAAATAAAGTCAGGAAAAAAACTATGAATGAATTCAAATGCCAAGCAATGGTATCAGAAGTGAAAAGAGAAACAGTAAAGCCTTGATTATCAGCCACATTTACACAATACAATCCTTTCAGTTCCTGTAATTCATTCATTCACTCCCTTACGGCTTTCTCAATGCTTTCACACCCTCTGATAGAAGCAATGATGTCAAACTATGGGGCAGATTATATCAAACCTCAGCTAAACAAAATGTTTTTGATTCCCCATCATTGACTACTAGTGATGGTCTCATTTACTGGAGGAGCAGTAAAGAACGACAATGGATAAACCATGACATTTGTCACAAATAGTAGAAGAACTGTTGAGGATTTATATTGATATACGGTAAATGTACCGTACGTCAATAAAGATTCTGTTACCGCAGGCATCATGTAAGAACAGTATTGGGGGAAATCAACCTCAGCAATACAATGCACCTCCATAGAAATATATATATATTTTTTATACTTTATTTA
>NC_036867.1:11052863-11054905 GCF_002910315.2 Salvelinus sp. IW2-2015 | reverse complement strand
CAACTCCTATATCGCAACAAAGCATCTTCACATGCTGCCAAACATACCCTCGTAAAACTGACCAACCTACCAATCCTCGACTTCGGCGATGTCATCTATAAATTAGCCTCCAGCACTCTACTCAACAAATTGGATGCAGTCTATCAAAGTGCCATCCGTTCTGTCACCAAAGCCCCATACACTACCCACCACTGGGACCTGTACGCTCTCGTTGGTTGGCTCTCGCTTCATACTCGTCGCCAAACCCACTGGCTACAGGTTATCTACAAGTGTCTGCCAGGTAAAGCCCCGCCTTATCTCAGCTCACTGGTCACCATTGCAGCACCCACCGTAGCACGCGCTCCAGCAGGTAAATCTCACTGGTCACCCCAAAGCCAATTCCTACTTTGGTCGCCTTTCCTTCCAGTTCTCTGCTGCCAATGACTGGAACAAACTAAAAATCACTGAAGCTGGAGACTCATATCTCCCTCACTAGCTTTAAGCACCAGCTGTCAGAGCAGCTCACAGATCACTGCACCTCTACATAGCCATCTGTAAACAGCCATCTATGAACCTCATCCCCATACTGTATTATTATTTATATCTTGCTCCTTTGCACCCCAGTATCTCTACTTGCACATTCATCTTCTGCACATCTACCATTCCAGTGTTTAATTGCTATAAGTGATTACTTCACCACCATGGCCTATTTATTGCCTTAACTCCCTTATCGTACCTCATTTGCACTCACTGTATATAGACTTATTATTGACTATGTTTTTTATTCCATGTGTAACTCTGTGTTGTTGTATGTGTCAAATTGCTATACTTTATCTTGGCCAGGTCGCAGTTGCAAATGAGAACTTGTTCTCAACTAGCCACCTGGTTAAACAAAGGTGAAATAAAATAAAATAAATAAAGTCAGGAAAAAAACTATGAATGAAATTCAAATGCCAAGCAATGGTATCAGAAGTGAACAAGAGAAACAGTAAAGCCTTGATTATCAGCCACATTTACAACAATACAATCCTTTCAGTTCCTGTAATTCATTCATTCACTCCCTTACGGCTTTCTCAATGCTTTCACACCCTCTGATAGAAGCAATGGTGAATATGCCACCTCGATGTCAAGCTATGGGGGCAGATTATATCAACACCTCAGCTAAACAAAATGTTTTTGATTCCCCATCATTGACTACTAGTGATGGTCTCATTTACTGGAGGAGCAGTAAAGAACGACAATGGATGAAACCATGACATTTGTCACAAATAGTAGAGAAACTGTTGAGGATTTATATTGATATACGGTAAATGTACCGTAACAGCAAAAGTTAAAGTTCTGTTACCGCAGGCATCATGTAAGAACAGTATTGGGGGAAATTCAACCCTCAGAATACAATGCACCTCCATAGAAAATATATATATATTTTCTTATTACCTTTATTTAACTAGGCAAGTCAGTTATTTTCAATGACGGCCTACAGTGGGTTAACTACCTTATTCAGGGGTAGAACAACAGTTTTTTACCTTGTCAGCTCAGGGATTTGATCTTGCAACCTTTTGATTTCTAGTCCAACYCTCTAACCACTAGGCTASCTGCCACCKCATTTCATAACAGAAACTTCAATGAATATAAGTGTAAACTGCTTGACCCTTTCGCTTTAATTTATTTGGAGCTATTGTATAAGAAATAAAACCAACACAGCACTTCTAAATGTGCAGCTTATCTGCGTGTTGGTCAGTCAATAAAAACTACTTGACAGAACTCTTCATGTCTACACCCAGGGAAAAATAAATTATCGAAGGAARACACCATGTCTGTGTCACAAATGGCACCCTATTCCATCCAGCCCCATAGGGCGCTGGTCAAAATTAGTGTACTATATAGGGAATAGGGTGCATTTGGGATACAWCCCACAATGTTCTATTATCAGTCCAATTGAAATAGTTACTAAACCTATTGGATTACTGTTCTGTCTCAATCGACACCATTCATAAAGGCTGTTTTTTCAGCTGCCTCCACAACCTTGTAACCTAATAAAGTACCAGTATAAAGTGTGTCAA
>NC_036867.1:11034810-11052838 GCF_002910315.2 Salvelinus sp. IW2-2015 | reverse complement strand
GCTACGTGGACACTATTGAAGGGAGGGAGGCAATGTCAGTGTGTCAATCATCAGCTTGCGTCCATCCACCTCAGCTCTCTCCCTTCTTCCGTTCCTGCGTCTGACAGACAGGTCAAGGGCAGGTTTAGGTCTGGCCACATGAAACATGAACTGGCCAGTTCCCTCGCTCGCTCGCTCTCTAGCCCTCTCGATCTCTAGCCCTCTCGTCTCTAGCTCTAGCCCTCTCGCTCTACCCAATAGTCTCTTTATCTGTTAGTTTAACCTGATATTAAAGGGTAGATGGTATTTTGTAATTTCTACTTACCTAGAGTCAGACAAACTCATGGATACCATTTTATGTGTCCATGTGCAGTTTCAAGGAAGTTGAAGGTAGCATATTGTTAGCTTAGCGCAATTGTGAAGTCTATGGGTATCTACTAGCCAGCTCCTCTTCAAAGACAAGGAATAGACCTAACTACTCCAAAGGGCGGGTGGTTAGCACGTTGTACTCTTTCTTACAAGTAATATGTGAAATTATATATCTACGCTCTCTTCCTTCTTCGGATGAAGTCTGTTCAAATAGGCTCCCTCTTCTCTTGACCTCTCGCTCTACCTCTTTCACTGGGACAGCGTCAGCGTTAGCCCCACCCATATCTCTCGTTAGCCTCTTCCTGTCAACTACAATTTATGGACATCAAACACTAACTGAGCTGGAATGTGCTTTCATGTCTGCAATCAAAGATGTGTACTGTACATGTATAGTATGTAGTCACACCATGCCAAGCACCGCCAAGAATTTTTACACAAGTCTTCATAAGGGCCCAATCTGCCCTTCAAATAAGCATTCCTCAACAGGTACATTAAATAAGGATCCTATTTACAAGTGATATGAATGAATACGCTTAGAAGGCAATAAACACACCACAAATAATGTGCTTGAAGTAACTCTTAGCTTACAATAGTGTCGTATTTTAAGATGAGACAAATAGTACCAGTAAAAAGTTTGGACACATCTACTCATTCAAGGTTTTTCTTTATTTTTACTATTTTCTACATTGTAGAATAATAGTGAAGACATCAAAAGAATGAAATATCAACTATGGAATCATTTAGTAACCCAAAAGTGTTAAACAAATCAAAATGTATTTTCTATTTGAGATTCTTCAAAGTAGCCACCCTTTGCCCTGATGACAGCTTTGCCCACTGTTGGATTCTCTCAACCCAGCTTCACATGGAATGATTTTCAACAGTCTTGAAGGAGTTCACACATATGCTGAGCACTTGTTGGCTGCTTTTCCTTCAGTCTGCGGTCCAACTCATCCCAAACATCTCAATTGGGTTGAGGTCGGGTGATTGTGGAGCCAGGTCATCTGATGCAGCACTCCATCACTTCTTCAAATAGCCATTACACAGCTTGGAGGTGTGTTGGGTCATTTTCCTGTGTTGGGTCATTTTCCTGTTGGAAAACAATAATAGTCCCACTAAGCGCAAACCAGATGGGATGGCGTATCGCTGCAGAATACTGTGGTAGCAATGCTGTTAAGTATGGCCTTGAATTCTAATAAATCACAGACTGTGTCACCAGCAAAGCACCACACACCATCACTCCTCCTCCTCCATGCTTCATGATGGGAACCACACATGCGGTTCACTACTCAGCGTCTCACAAAGACACGACGGTTGGAACCGAAATCTCCAGTTGGGACTCATCAGACAAAGGACAGATTTCCACCGTCTAATGTCCATTGCTCATGTTTCTTGCCCAATCAAGTCTCTTCTTCTTATTGGTGTCCATTAGTAGTGTTTTCTTTGCAGAAATTCGACCCTGAATGCTGATTCACGCAGTCTCCTCGAACAGTTGATGTTGATGTGTCTGTTATTGAAACTCTGCAGCCCAAATAGATGCTTCACAATCTGAGGTGCAGTTAACTCTAATGAACTTATCCTCTGCAGCATAGGTTACTCTGGCTCTTCCTTTCCTGTGGCGTCCTCATGAGAGCAGTTTCAACATAGCCACTTGATTTTTCACATAGTCAATGACACAGTGACCGTACGTTCATACCCCAACCAGAAGCCATGGAATTACAGGAAACATTAAGATTGAATCCTACTACACCAGCTCTGATGCCTCGTCATATGTGACAGAGCTTGAAAACTATTACGGACTAAAGGGAAGACCCAGACCGAGCTGCCCAGTGACGCGAGCCTACCAGATGAGCTAAATGCCTTTTATGCTTGCTTCGAGCAAGCAACACTGAAGCATGCACAAGAGCACCAGCTGTTCTGGATGACTGTGTGATAATGCTACCAGGTAGCCGATGTGAGCAAGACTTTTAACTTCTATGGCTGGGGCAGTATTGAGTAGCTTGGATGAATAAGGTGCCCAGAGTAAACTGCCTGGTACTCAGGCGCAGTTGCTAATACACTGCCTCAAAAAAATAAGGGAACACTTAAACAACACAATGTAACTCCAAGTCAATCACCTCCTGTGAAATCAAACTGTCCACTTAGGAGCAACACTGATTGACAATAAATTTCACATGCTGTTGTGCAAATGGAATAGACAAAAGGTGGAAATTATAGGCAATTAGCAAGAACACCCCAATAAAGGAGTGGTTCTGCAGGTGGTGACCACAGACCACTTCTTCAGTTCTATGCTTCGGCTGATGTTTGGTCACTTTTGATGCTGGCGATGCTTTCACTCTAGTGTAGCATGAGACGGAGTCTACAACCCACAACAAGTGGCTCAGGTAGTGCAGCTCATCCAGGATGGCACATCAATTGCGAGCTGTGGCAAGAAGTTTGTGTGTCTGTCAGCGTAATGTCAAAGCATGGAGGCGCTACCAGGAGACAGGCCAGTACATCAGGAGACGTGGAGGAGGCCGTAGGAGGGCAACAACCCAGCAGCAGGACGCTACCTCCGCCTTTGTGCAAGGAGAAGCCTGCCAGAGCCCTGCAAAATGACCTCCAGGCAGGCGCCCAAATGTGCATGTGTCACCACATTAAGGTTATCTTTTAAAATGGTGTAAAATAACTTGTATGTTCTGAGGAATTTTAATTATGAGATTTCTGTTGTTTGAATTTGGCGCCCTGGCACTTTCACTGGCTGTTGTCATATCGATCCCATTAACGGATCCCAGCCATAAGAAGTTTTAAACAGGTCAACATTCACAAAGCCGCGGGGCCAGACGGAGTACCAGGACGTGTACTGTGAGCATGCGCTGACCAACTGGCAAGTGTCTTCACTGACATTTTCAACTCTCCCTGACAAAGTCTGTAATTCTACAGTTGAAGTCGGAAGTTTACAAACACTTAGGTTGGAGTCATAAAAAACTGTTTTTAACCACTCCACAAATGTCTTATCAACAGACTATCGTTTTGGCAAGTCGGTTAGGACATCAACTTTGTGCATGACAACAAGTAATTTTTCCAACAATTGTTTACAGACAGATTATTTAACTTATAATTCACTATCACATTCCAGTGGTCAGAAGTTTCCATACACTAAGTTGACTGTGCCTTAAAGCCTTTAAAATCCAGAAAATGATACCATGGCTTTAGAAGCTTCTGATAGGCTAATTGACATAATTTGAGTCAAGTGGAGGTGTACCTGTGGATGTATTTCAAGGCCTACCTTCAAACTCAGTGCCTCTTTGCTTGACATCATGGGAAAATAAAAAAAAATCTGCCAAGACCTCTGAAAAAGAATTGTAGACCTCCACAAGTCTGGTTCATCCTTGAGAGCAATTTCCAAATGCCTGAAGGTACCACGCCCATCTGTACAAACAACAGTGCGCAAGTATAAACACCATGGGACCACACAGCTATCATTGCTCAGGAGGAGATGTGTTCTGTCTCCTAGAGATGAACGTACGTTGGGGCGAAAAGTGCAAATCAATCCCAGAACAACAGCAAAGGACATTGTGAAGATGCTGAGGAAACAGGTACAAAAGTA
Source organism: Salvelinus sp. IW2-2015 (assembly GCF_002910315.2). Taxonomy (NCBI): domain Eukaryota; kingdom Metazoa; phylum Chordata; class Actinopteri; order Salmoniformes; family Salmonidae; genus Salvelinus; species Salvelinus sp. IW2-2015. Next base: position 11,048,904 of record NC_036867.1, on the reverse strand, counting down.
TCTATATCCACAGTAAAACAAGTCCTATATTGACATAACCTGAAAGGCCGCTCAACATGGAAAGAAGCCACTGCTCCAAAACCACCATAAAAAAGCCAGACTACGGTTGCAACTGCACATGGAGACAAAGATCGTACTTTTTGGAGAAAAGTCCTCTTGGTCTGATTGGCCATATTGACCATCGTTATGTTTGGAGGAAAAAGGGGGAGGCTTGCAAGTCGAAGAACACCATCCCAACCGTGAAACATGGGGGTGGAAGCATCATGTTGTGGGGATGCTTTGCTGCAGGAGGGACTGGTGCACTTCACAAAATAGATGGCATCATGAGGCAGGAATATTATGTGGATATATTGAAGCAGCAACTCAAGACAGTCAGGAAGTTAAAGCTTGGTCGCAAATGGGTCTTCCAAATAGACAATGACACAAGCAATACTTTCAAAGTTGTGTCAAAATGGCTTAAGGACAACAAAGTCAAGGTATTGGAGTGGCCATCACTAAGCCCTGACCTCAATCCCATAGAAAATGTGTAGGCAGAACTGAAAAAGCGTGTGTGAGCAAGGAGGCCTACAAACCTGACATAGTTACACCAGCTCTGTCAGGAGGAATGGCAAAATTCACCCAACTTATTGTGGGAAGCTTGTGGAAGGCTACCTGAAACGTTTTGACCCAAGTTAATCAGAGAAAAAATTCCCTGTCTTAGGTCAGTTAGGATCACCACTTTTCTTTAAGAATGTGAAATGTAAGAATAATAGTACAGAGAATGATTTATTTCAGCTTGTATTTCTTTCATCACATTCCCAATGGGACATACACTCAATTAGTATTTGATAGCATTGCCTTTAAATTGTTTAAATGTCAGGAATTGGGAAAAACTGAGTTTAAAAGTATTTGGCTAAGGTGTATGTAAACTTCCGACTTCAAATGTACAGGTTTCAAGCAGACCACCGTAGTCTCTCACGTCTGTAGCCATGAAGTGCTTGAAAGGCTGGCATGGCTCACATCAACAGCATCCTCCTGGACACCCTAGACCCACTCCAATTTGCATACCGCCCCAACAGATCCACAGATGATATAATCTCAAATCGCACTCCACACTGCCCTTTCCACCTGGACAAAAGGAACACCTATGTGAGATTTCTGTTCATTGACTCACCTCAACATTCAACCACATAGTGCCCACGCAGCTCATCACGAAAACTAAGGACCCGTGGACTAAACCCTCCCTCTGCAACTGGATCCTGGACTTCCTGACGGGCCGCCCCCAGGTAAGGGTAGGTAACAACATGTCTGCACTCTGATCCTCAACTCTGGGGCCCCTCGGGTGTGTACTTAGTCCCTCATGTACTCCCTGTTCACCCACGACTGCGTGGCCAAATACGACTCCGACACTATATCATTAAGTTTAATGACGACACAACAGTGGTAGGCCTGATCACCGACAATGACGAGACATCCTATAGGGAGGAGGTCAGAGAACTGGCAGTGTGGTGCCAGGACAACAACCTCTACCTCAATGTGGGCAAGACAAAGAGCTGATCGTGGATACAGGAAAAGGGGGGCCGAAAAGGCCACCATTAACATTGACGGGGCTGTAGTGGAGCGGGTCGAGAGTTTCAATTCCTTGTGTCTACATAACCAACAAACTGTCATGTCCAAACACACCAAGACAGTCGTGATGAGGGCACGACAGAACCTTTTCCCCCTCAGGAGACTGAAAAGATTTGGCATGGGTCCCCAGATCCTCAAGAAGTTCTACAGCTGCACCATCGAGAGCATCCTGGGTGGTTATATCAGTGCCTGGTATGGCAAGTGCTCGCATCTGACCGTAAGGCGCTACAGTGGGTAGTGTGTACGGCCAGTACATCACTGGGCCAGCTTCCTGCCATCCAGGACCTATATATAGGTTGGTGTAGAAATAGCCAAGTCATAGACTGTTTTCTCTGCTACCTCACGACAAGTGGTATTTGAGAAAGTCTAGGACCAAAAAGCTCTTAACAGCTTCTATCCCCAAGCCATAAGACTGTTGAACAATTAATGAAATGGCCACCGGACTTTTACATTGACCCTCTCATGTCTTAAAGTAATGATGGACTGCCATTTCTCTTTGCTTATTTGGCTGTTCTTGCATAATATGGACTTGGTCTTTTAAAATAGGGCTATCTTCTGTATACCACCCTACCTTGTCACAAACACAACTGATTAGCAAAACGCATTATGGAAAGAATTCCACCAAATTAAATTTAACAAGGCACACTGTTATAATTGAAATGCTTTCCTGGTGACTCCCTCATGAAGCTGGTTGAGAAATGCCAAGAGTGTGCAAAGCTGTCATCAAGGCAAAGGTGCTATTTTGAAGATTCTCAAATATAAACTATATTTTGATTTTGTTTACACATTTTTGGTTACTACGTGATTCTATATGTGTTATTTCATAGTGTTGATGTTTCACTACTCCTCTACACTGTAGAAAATACAAAAATTAAGAAAAACCCTTGAAAAGTAGGTGTGAACAATCCTGGTACTGTATACCAAAGGGTGATAACCCTATCTTAACTTGTTTTTCAGTGGCGTAGACGTATTACCATCCCCTTTTTTTGGTGGTCTAGTGAGGACATGCTTCAGTTTGTTGTTCTAGTCTTTTAGTCACCGTGGTTATACTGCAATAACCTACACCGTGAAGGGAACTGCCCAAACCTGTGTTGCCACGGTAACCTATGTGACCCTTAACACCGCTGGTCCTCTTACACTTGTCAGCATGTCCAACTGCACCCTGGGTTTCTGTTGCGTCTGTTCGAGTGGAGGAGAGGAGGCTCCCCATCCCTCCCCATCACCAGCTGGCCAGTTGGTCAGGAAAGCGAGGGAGGAGGAGGAGGGAGGGAGGGTGTAGGGAGGGAGAAATAAACAATGACCGAGGTAAGAATGATAAGCAATCTATCTGTGTATGTCTGGACTAAAGAAGGGGAGCACTCCTACTGCTAGTTCGTCATACAGTCAGTGTGTGTGTGTGTGTGTGTGTGTGTGTGTGTGTGTGTGTGTGTGTGTGTGTGTGTGTGTGTGTGTGTGTGTGTGTGTGTTGTGTGTGGTGTGTGTGTGTGTGTGTGTGTGTGTGTTGTGTGTGTGTGTGTGTGTTTGGGAGTGGTTGTTGTTGGGCGCCGTAGTGAAAGCGTCGCGTGGTTTGTTTATGACTTGTGAATGGAGAAGTCGCAGTGTGGCGGAAGAGAGGACATGAGTGTGTATCAGACTCGGGACAGGAGGGGAGAATTGACAGATGTGGGAATGGGAACTGACTGCCAAGTTGTATGTGTGTTTTTACTCTACAGCGTGTGTATGTGTGCGCCACTGCTTGCGCATGTGGGCCGGTGCAGTTGAAATGTTGTCTCTGTCCTGCTGTTATTTTCCTGCAGGCCCTCACACAGGAAACCAGAGGTTGTGGTGAGGAGCAATAGACACACACTCCCTCGCTGGACCAGCTGATGACTGCAGGCCGTGTGTGGTGTGTGTGTGTGTGTGGCTGTGTGTGTGTGTGTGTGTGTGTGTGGTGTGTGTGTGTGTGTGTGTGTGTGTGTGTGTGGTGTTGTGTGTGTGTGTGTGTGTGTGTGTGTGTGTGTGTGTGGTGTGTGTGTGTGTGTGTGGTGTTGTGGTGTGTGTGTGTGAACCCCTTGTGAGATCTCTCTTGTCTCCCTGACAGTAAAAAGCTCTGCTAAATCATTACACACCTTCTTCAAAATGTTGTCCATGTAACACAATCTTAATCTTGTAAGAGGCGACAGTCACTTAAAGGCTGTGGACACGTAGTACAGGTGGCTGAATGGATAGGCATGAGAGTACGAAGTAAAATGAGAATTTTACTACTTTTACTGTTGACTTTTCCATTCAGTTGTCAAATGGAGCCATATCTGGAATTTTACGATGGTGTAAGCCTATAACATGTTGATTGATAAGTGACCGTTATGAGTCATGTTTTTTCTTCAAGGTACCTAGGTACTTCCACAGCCCAGGACATCACCTACGGATATAAAGCCAGCTGTCAAATCTAGAATATGTTCAATGGCTGTTCCAAATGGACCCTATTCCCTACATAGTGCACTAATTTTGACACAGAGCCTATCAAAAGGAGTGCACTACATAGGGATAAGTGCCATTTGGATGTAGTCGACGTTATGGATTTACGATATTATTACCTAGTGAGAACTGTTCCTGACTGTATGACGAACTAGCAGTAGGAGTGCTCCCCTTCTTTAGTCCAGACATACACAGATAGATTTGCTTATCATTCATTACCTCGGTCATTGTTTATTTCTCTCCCTCCCTACACCCCTCCCTCCCTCCTCCCTCCTCCCTCGCTTTCCTGACCAACTGGCCAGCTGGTGATGGGGGAGGGATGGGGAGCCTCCCTCTCCTCCACTCGAACAGACCGAACAGAAACCCAGGGTGCAGTTGGGACATGCTGACAAGTGTAAGAGGACCAGCGGTGTTAAGGGTCACATAGGTTACCGTGGCAACACAGGTTTGGGCAGTTCCCTTCACGGTGTAGGTTATTGCAGTATAACCACGGTGACTAAAAGACTAGAACAACAAACTGAAGCATGTCCTCACTAGACCACCAAAAAAAGGGGGATGGTAATACGTCTACGCCACTGAGAAACAAGTTAAGATAGGGTTAACCCTTTGGTATACAGTACCAGGATTGTTCACACCTACTTGTTCAAGGGTTTTTCTTAATTTTTTGTATTTTCTACAGTGTAGAGGAGTAGTGAAGACATCAACACTATGAAATAACACATATAGAATCACGTAGTAACCAAAAAAAAGTGTTAAATCAAAATAGTAGCCACCCTTTGCCTTGATGCTGTCTCTTATACACATCTAGATGTGTATAAGAGACAGGGGAATAGGGTGCATTTGGGATACAACCCACAATGTTCTATTATCAGTCCAATTGAAATAGTTACTAAAACCTATTGGATTAATGTTCTGTCTCAATCGACACCATTCATAAAGGCTGTTTTTTCAGCTGCCTCCACAACCTTGTAACCTAATAAAGTACCAGTATAAAGTGTGTCAACAGTTCTCACTAGGTAATAATATCGTAAATCCATAACGTCGACTACATCCCAAATGGCACCTTATTCCCTATGTAGTGCACTCCTTTTGATAGGGCTCTGGTCAAAAGTAGTGCACTATGTAGGGAATAGGGTCCCATTTGGACCTTTATCTTCCCGTCCCTCTTTTTGGGATATAAATAACAAATATAGCTGTTTTTAACATGCAGTTTTGTTGACATAGTAATGTGTCTTCTAGTGGATTAGACTTGCTGTGTGGTGGGCCCTGACTCACCAATGACACTTTGGCACTGTGGAGCACTTGTCAGTGACAAACACAACTTGTATTAAACAAGTATATCGAACGTGTGCAGGCTTGAAAACACTACGCCTTCTTTTGGAGCTCATTTGTAAAGACATAAAAAGCTTTGTAAAAATAATTATCTAGGTAAAGACATATATGGTGGTATAATCTAAAACCCAAGTTGAGCAGTCGGTTACATAGTGGTATTACGTGTGATAAAATAAAAAATCTGACGTTATCCCAAACAAACGTTTTAGCTGGTCGAGTTTAGTTTTTCACCGTATCACTCAGTGGGTAAAACAAAACAGAACCTGTGGCATAAAGGGATTTCAGTTGAGGGGAATTTCAGGTTTATATGGGCAACTCCCCAAGGATAAGTACTCTGACCACCAGTTTTTTTTAGGGTGTTCCTCAAGTGGACTACTTCTGAACTTGCCTGCTCAGGAAATGTGATTTAACGGGCACTTAATAGGGTTTATAAAAACAAACAAGCACATTGAGACGAGGTGTGGTAAGTGTGTGTGGGTGTGTGTGTGTGTGTGTGTGTGTGTGTGTGGTGTGTGTGTGTGTGTGTGGTGTGTGTGTGTGTGGTGTGTGTGGTGGTGTGTGTGTGGTGTGTTGTGTTTGTGTGTGGTGTGTTGTGTGTGTGTGTGGTGAGTGTGTGGATGTGGTGTGTGTTGTGTGTGTGGCACGTGTTTCAACGCGTGACTGGCTCAATCAGCCACGAAGGATGTCATCCGTCTTGGACTTATTTTACTTTACAGACAAAATAAAACACACTCATTCCAACACTTTGGATCTACAATGAGTATTGTTGGCCAAAACGAAGTGCTTTTTCCCCAGGGTCATATTATGAAGCGTGTAAGTCTGGCGTTTAATGACCGACGAGTATATGCAGTAAAGAAAAGCAACAAGTGAATGACAAATAACTCAGGATTATTAAAAATGATACCAATACAATAAAAAGGGTCTTGTAGTTATGCAAGTCTTACAAAGCATTATTACTATAGACTCATGGGTCGACTGGGTTCTAAGGTAAAGGTGTTTCCAATCTATTTTGTCCACTGGAAGGAAATACTTAACACATCGCTAAGTTCAAGTGCCAGTATACGGATACTTGGGGGATTCGAACCAGAGATTGGCCCAAAGATAAATATGAAAATTAAGCATCCAATATATCTCTTTGGAGACAGAGGTTTGGCATACCTTTGGTGGATATCCTTTTAACAATGGATTATGTGGTTTTTCACATATGGTATTGAGCGGACCATAAGAGACTCAGACGACAGCTGGGAGGAAGAGGACTGTTAAACCATACATCTGTGCTTGAGGAGGGAGGTTTGTACTCTCTCTTGGTAATTGAAGCAGAAATACTCTTTGGACAATGGACAATCAATTAGCATTTTACAGTCAGGAACAGCGGGAAGAGCCTAGGATAGAAGAAAGGGCGGCGGAAGTGAGGTGTTTGACCCAAACACAGTGATTATATCTTCGGTTCTGTTGTAAAAGCAGTGTCCTTTTTAATGCATTCTGAAATAGACACAATGCATACGTCGTCACTGTAAAAACCATCTGACACTCACAAACTAGTCTAATTGACAAGGGATTCAGTCTTTTCTCTTCAAACTTTTTCTTCTCATCCTCTTTTCTCACTCTTTTCAAAGATGGTGTAGCAGTCAGGGCGTCTTTGTCTTGTCGTGTCCCTTGATATATTTGTATATATATTTTTCTTTGCATATCTTTTTTTGAATATTTTCCCTAAATCTGAAACTTCTAAATACTCTCCTGCACCGCCTCAACCCAATTGTGATTGTGAAAGTCTGGTTTTTTTTTCCTAAAAGTTGTCTATTTACTTCGGATCTGGGATCCTCAACTGAAGGCTAGCCAGCTAACGTTAACTAGCTACCCTTATCAGTCAGAAAACCATGCTAGGGTCATCAGCTAACCTTTTAGTCGAAAGCTCTCGCCAGTTTCGTACAACGTGATCAAACCCGAGCATAACGGACTAATTTTTCTCTCCATAATCCCCGGATTTCCTACTGAGAACTAGCTAACCGCAATCCCGGGTGACTTATCTCCTGGCTAGCGTTTCATCCGCGGAGCCAGCACCAATTAGCCTGTAGCTAGCCTGGCTAGGGCTCCTGGCTACCACGAAGACCACTCCTGGCTACACATCCGGACCCTTCTACTGCTCTGTACGGGGCACGGAAATTCCAGCCGATACCTCTACGATGAATACCGACATAATCTGCCGAGGATTTCAGCATTTTTGGTAGGTCTTCCTAAGCAAGATTAGACACGGCTAGAACTCCGGGTTTTGGCAGAGTGTGCTAAAGCAGTGATATAAAACAAACTTAGCGGAGAAGGCTTCTAATGTTAACATGCATGAAACAAAGGGGCTTTTTTACGGTTAAGAAGTCACAACAGAGAGCGCCTGGGGAATAGGAGTGGAGCTAGGCACTGGCAGGGCTGGGATCAAGCCTTTCTACATCACCAGGGAAAGAGGAGGGTAGGATAGGGTAGCGTGCTAAAACTATGAAAATTGGTCGTACTTAGAAGTCCGGAACAGAGAGTAAAAAGGAGGTTTTTCTGGGGGCGATAAAAATAGCTTCAAGGTAATATATAGCAGACAAAGTATGGTAGGATGTGAATACAGTTTGGAAGGTAAACCTGGTATTGAGTGATGATGAGAGAGATATTGTTCTCTAGAAAATCATTGAAACCTAGGTGATGTCATCGCATGTGTGGGTGGTGGAACTGAAAGGGTTGGATAAAGGTATAATGAGCAGGGTTAGAGGCTCTACATGTGAAATAGCCAATAAACACTAACCAGAACAGCAATGGGACGAAGGCATATTGACATTAAGGAGAGGCATGCTTGTCGAGTGATTCATAAGGGTCAGTGAGTGGTGAGGTTGGTTGGGGTACGGCGATTCAGACAGCTAGCCGGGACAATCGGTAGCAAGCTAGCATAGAATGGAGGTGCTGTTTTTAGCGCACCTCGTGAAAAATTCGATAGAAGGTTCGCTAGACTATTCAGCTAGCAGCGCGATAACACAGCTAAACGATTAGCGGGGCCGCAGATGGGGCGTTCAGGTAACGTCTGCGAAGAGGGGCCAGTTTGGATAACTCCCTCGGGAGATAACGTCGGTAGTTCAGTCGTGAAGGACTGGGGTGTCCGATCGGCAGTCAAAACGGGTCCGGATAGGTGATTGTAGCCCAGGAGTGCTGATGGAACTCTTAGCTGGCTAGCTCCGAATAATTGATGTTTGCTCCGGGACGATGTAAGCCAATAGTCACTCGGATAGCAGCTAGCTAGCTGCGAGATCCAGGAGTAATGTCCAGAGATTGCGGTTGAAATCCGGGATATGGAGAGAAAATAGGTCCGGTATGCCTCGGTCTGAGTCGCGTTGCACAAACTGGCGATAGCTTTTCGAGCTAAAGGATAGCTGATGACACAAACCGTGGTTAGCTGAATACTAACGTTAGCCAGTAAACTGGCTAGCTTGCTGTAGCTTCTAGTTAGCTTCTGGTTAGCTTCAGGCTAGTTTCTATTGTGGATTTCAGATTTGAGAAAATAATACCTCTTTTTTTTATTGGTGAAGCGGGTTGCAGGAGAGTGTTTTGAAGTTGAGTTTTTGGAAAATAAAATATATAAAAGATAGGCGAAGAAAGATGTAAGTATATATATAACACGGGACACGAAAGAAGAGGACCAAGGACGTCTGACAGTATGCCATCATGGTAGATGTGTTCATCGACTGGCCAGGCTTTCGACTCTGTCAATCACCACATTCTTATCGGCAGACTTGACAGCTCGGTTCTCAAATGATTGCTCGCCTGGTTTACCAACTACTTATCTGATAGAGTTTCAGTGTGTCAAATCGGAGGGCTGTTGTCGGACCTCTGGCAGTCTCTATGGGGGTGCCACAGGGTTCAATTCTCGGGCCGACTCTCTTTCTCTGTATACATCAATGATGTCGCTCTTTCTGCTGGTGGATTCTCTGATCCACCTCTACGCAGACGACACCATTCTGTATACTTCTGCCCCTCTTTGAGAGACTGTTGTTTTAACTAACCTCCAGACGAGCTTCAATGCCAACACAATCCTCCTTCGTGGCCTCCAACTGTCTTAAATTGCAAGTAAAACTAATGCATGCTATTCAATTCGGGCTGGCAACATGCCCGCCCGTCCAGCATATACTCTGGACGGCTCTGATTAGAATACGTGGACAACTACAAATACCTAGGTGTCTGGTGTTAGAACTGTAAACTCTCCTTCCAACTCACATTAAGCATCTCCAATCAAACTTAAATCTAGAATCGACTTTCATATCGCACAAAGCATCTTACTTCATGCTGCAAACATACCCTCGTAAAACTGACCAACCTACAATCCTCGACTTCGGCGATGTCATCTATAAATTAGCCTCCAGCACTCTACTCAACAAATTGGATGCAGTCTATCAAAGTGCATCCGTTCTGTCACCAAAGCCCATACACTACCCACCCACTGGGACCTGTACGCTCTCGTTGGTTGGCTCTCGCTTCATACTCGTCGCCAAACCCACTGGCTACAGTTATCTACAAGTGTCTGCCAGGTAAAGCCCCGCCTTATCTCAGCTCACTGGTCACCATTGCAGCCACCACCTGTAGCACGCGCTCCAGCAGGTAAATCTCACTGGTCACCCCAAAGCCAAATTCCTACTTTGGTCGCCTTTCCTTCCAGTTCTCTGCTGCCAATGACTGGAACAAACTGCAAAAATCACTGAAGCTGGAACTCATATCTCCCTCACTAGCTTTAAGCACCAGCTGTCAGAGCAGCTCACAGATCACTGCACCTCTACATAGCCATCTGTAAACAGCCCATCTATGAACCTCATCCCCATACTGTATTTATTTAATTTATCTTGCTCCTTTGCACCCAGTATCTCTACTTGCACATTCATCTTTGCACAATCTACCATTCCAGTGTTTAATTGCTATAATGTGATTACTTCACCACCATGGCCTATTTATTGCCTTAACTCCTTATCGTACCTCATTTGCACTCACTGTATATAGACTTATTATTGACTATGGTTTTGTTTATTCATGTGTAACTCTGTGTTTGTGTATGTGTCAAATTGCTATACTTTATCTTGGCCCAGGTCGCAGTTGCAAATGAGAACTTGTTCTCAACTACCACCTGGTTAAACAAAGGTGAAATAAATAAAATAATAAAGTCAGGAAAAAAACTATGAATGAAATTCAAATGCAAGCAATGGTATCAGAAGTGAACAAGAGAAACAGTAAAGCCTTGATTATCAGCCACATTTACAACAATACAATCCTTTCAGTTCCTGTAATTCATTCATTCACTCCCTTACGGCTTTCTCAATGCTTTCACACCCTCTGATAGAAGCAATGATGTCAAACTATGGGGGCAGATTATATCAAACACCTCAGCTACAAAAGTTTTTGATTCCCATCATTGACTACTAGTGATGGTCTCATTTACTGGAGGAGCAGTAAAGAACGACAATGGTTGAAACCATGACATTTGTCACAAATAGTAGAGAAACTGTTGAGGATTTATTTGATATACGGTAAATGTACCGTAACAGCAAAAGTTAAAGTTCTGTTACCGCAGGCATCATGTAAGAACAGTTTGGGGGAAATTCAACCCCTAGAATACAATGCACCTCCATAAGAAAATATATATATATTTTCTTTATTACCTTTATTTAACTAGGCAAGTCAGTTATTTTCAATTGACGGCTACAGTGGGTTAACTACCTTATTCAGGGGTGAACAACAGTTTTTTTACCTTGTCAGCTCAGGGATTTGATCTTGCAACCTTTGATTTCTAGTCCAACGCTCTAACCACTAGGCTACCTGCCACCCCATTTCATAACAGAAACTTCAATGATATAAGTGTAAACTGCTTGCCCTTTCGCTTTAATTTATTTGGAGCTATTGTATAAGAAATAAAACCAACACAGCACTTCTAAATGTGCAGCTTATTCTGCTTGTTGGTCAGTCAATAAAAACTACTTGACAGAACTCTTCATGTCTACACCCAGGGAAAAATAAATTATCGAAGGACACACCATGTCTGTGTCACAAATGGCACCCTCATTCCATCCAGCCCATAGGGCGCTGGTCAAAATTAGTGTACTATATAGGGATAGGGTGCATTTGGATACATCCCACAATGTTTTATTATCAGTCCAATTGAAATAGTTACTAAACCTATTGGATTAATGTTCTGTCTCAATCGACACCATTCATAAAGGCTGTTTTTTCAGCTGCCTCCACAACTTGTAACCTAATAAAGTACCAGTATAAAGTGTGTCAACAGTTCTCACTAGGTAATAATATCGTAAATCATAACGTCGACTACATCCAAATGGCACTTATTCCCTATGTAGTGCACTCTTTTGATAGGGCTCTGGTCAAAAGTAGTGCACTTAGAGGGAATAGGGTCATTTGGAACAGCCATTGAACATATTCTAGATTTGACAGCTGCTTTATATCGTAGGTGATGTCCTGGCTGTGGAAGTACCTAGGTATCCTGATAGAAAACATGACTCATAACGGTCACTTATACAATCAACATGTTATAGGCTTACACCATGTAAAATTCAGATATGGCTCATTTGACACTGAATGGAAAGTCAACAGTAAAAGTAGTTAAAATTCTCATTTTACTTCGTACTCTCATGCCTATCCATTCAGCCACCTGTACTACTGTCCACAGGCCTTTAAGTGACTGTCGCCCTCTTACAAGATTAAGATTGTGTTACATGGACAACATTTTGAAGAAGGTGTGTAATGTTTAGCAGAGCTTTTTACTGTCAGGGAGACAAGAGAGATCTCACAAGGGGTTCAACACACCACACACACACACACACACACCACACAAACACACACACACACACACACACACACACACACACACAACACACACACACACACACACACACACACACACACACACACACACACACAACACACACACAACACACACACCACACACACACACAACACGGCCTGCAGTCATCAGCTGGTCAGCGAGGGAGTGTGTGTCTATTGGCTCCTCACCAACAACTCTGGTTTCCTGTGTGAGGGCCTGCGAGAAAATAACAGCAGGACAGAGACAACATTTCAACTGCACCGGCCCACATGCGCAAGCAGTGGCGCACACATACACACGCTGTAGAGTAAAAAACACACATACAACTTGGCAGTCAGTTCCCATTCCCACATCTGTCAATTCTCCCCTCCTGTCCCGAGTCTGACACACTCATGTCCTCTTCTTCCGCCACACTGCGACTTCTCCATTTCACAAGTCATAAACAAACACGCCGAGCTTTCACTACTGGCTGCCAACAGACAACCACTCCCAAACACACCACACACACACACACACACACACACACAGCACACACACACACACACACACACACACACACACACACACACACACAACACACACACACACACACACCACACACACACACACACACACACACACCTCGACTGTATGACGAACTAGCAGTAGGAGTGCTCCCTTCTTTAGTCCAGACATACACAGATAGATTTGCTTATCATTTCATTACCTCGGTTCATTGTTTATTTCTCCCCTCCTACACCCTCCCTCCCTCCTCCTCCTCCCTCGCTTTCCTGACCAACTGGCCAGCTGGTGATGGGGAGGGATGGGGAGCCTCCTCTCCTCCACTCGAACAGACCGAACAGAAACCCAGGGTGCAGTTGGACATGCTGACAAGTGTAAGAGGACCAGCGGTGTTAAGGGTCACATAGGTTACCGTGGCAACACAGGTTTGGGCAGTTCCCTTCAGGTGTAGGTTATTGCAGTATAACCACGGTGACTAAAGACTGAACAACAAACTGAAGCATGTCCTCACTAGACCACCAAAAGGGGGATGTAATACGTCTACGCCACTGGAAACAAGTTAAGATAGGGTTAACCCTTTGGTATACAGTACCAGGATTGTTCACACCTACTTGTTCAAGGGGTTTTTCTTATTTTTTTGTATTTTCTACAGTGTAGAGGAGTAGTGAAGACATCAACCAATATGAAATAACAACATATAGAATCACGTAGTAACCAAAAATGTGTTAAACAAATCAAAATATGTTTATATTTGGAATCTTCAAATAGCCACCCTTTGCCTTGATGACAGCTTTGCACACTCTTGGCATTTTCTCAACCAGCTTCATGAGGTAGTCACCAGGAAAGCATTTCAATTATTACAGGTGTGCCTTGTTAAAATTTAATTTGTGGAATTTCTTTCCATAATGCGTTTTGTGCTAATCAGTTGTGTTTGTGACAAGGTAGGGGTGGTATACAGAAGATAGCCCTATTTGGTAAAAGACCAGTCCATATTATGGCAGAACAGCTCAAAATAAGCAAAGAGAAATGGCAGTCCATCATTACTTTAAGACATGAGAGGGTCAATGTAAAAGTCCGGTGGCCATTTCATTAATTGTTCAACAGTCTTATGGCTTGGGGATAGAAGCTGTTAAGGAGCTTTTTGGTCCTAGACTTTCTCAATACCACTTGTCGTGAGGTAGCAGAGAAAACAGTCTATGACTTGGCTATTTCTGACACACCTATTATATAGGTCCTGGATGGCAGGAAGCTTGGCCCCAGTGATGTACTGGGCCGTACACACTACCCACTTGTAGCGCCTTACGGTCAGATGCCGAGCACTTGCCATAACCAGGCACTGATTATAACAC
>NC_036867.1:10946478-11034785 GCF_002910315.2 Salvelinus sp. IW2-2015 | reverse complement strand
CAGGATGCTCTCGATGGTGCAGCTGTAGAACTTCTTGAGGATCTGGGGACCCATGCCAAATCTTTTCAGTCTCCTGAGGGGGAAAAGGTTCTGTCGTGCCCTCATCACGACTGTCTTGGTGTGTTTGGACCATGACAGTTTGTTGGTTATGTAGACACCAAGGAACTTGAAACTCTCGACCCGCTCCACTACAGCCCCGTCAATGTTAATGGTGGCCTTTTCGGCCCCCCTTTTCCTGTAATCCACGATCAGCTCCTTTGTCTTGCCCACATTGAGGTAGAGGTTGTTGTCCTGGCACCACACTGCCAGTTCTCTGACCTCCTCCCTATAGGATGTCTCGTCATTGTCGGTGATCAGGCCTACCACTGTTGTGTCGTCATTAAACTTAATGATATAGTGTCGGAGTCGTATTTGGCCACGCAGTCGTGGGTGAACAGGGAGTACATGAGGGGACTAAGTACACACCCGAGGGGCCCCAGAGTTGAGGATCAGAGTGGCAGACATGTTGTTACCTACCCTTACCACCTGGGGGCGGCCCGTCAGGAAGTCCAGGATCCAGTTGCAGAGGGAGGTGTTTAGTCCCAGGGTCCTTAGTTTCGTGATGAGCTGCGTGGGCACTATGGTGTTGAATGTTGAGGTGTAGTCAATGAACAGAAATCTCACATAGGTGTTCCTTTTTGTCCAGGTGGGAAAGGGCAGTGTGGAGTGCGATTGAGATTATATCATCTGTGGATCTGTTGGGGCGGTATGCAAATTGGAGTGGGTCTAGGGTGTCCAGGAGGATGCTGTTGATGTGAGCCATGGCCAGCCTTTCAAGGCACTTCATGGCTACAGACGTGAGAGACTACGGTGGTCTGCTTGAAACCTGTACATTTGAAGTCGGAAGTTTACATACACCTTAGCCAAATACTTTTAAACTCAGTTTTTCCCAATTCCTGACATTTAAACAATTTAAAGGCAATGCTATCAAATACTAATTGAGTGTATGTCCCATTGGGAATGTGATGAAAGAAATACAAGCTGAAATAAATCATTCTCTGTACTATTATTCTTACATTTCACATTCTTAAAGAAAAGTGGTGATCCTAACTGACCTAAGACAGGGAATTTTTTCTCTGATTAACTTGGGTCAAACGTTTCAGGTAGCCTTCCACAAGCTTCCCACAATAAGTTGGGTGAATTTTGGCCCATTCCTCCTGACAGAGCTGGTGTAACTATGTCAGGTTTGTAGGCCTCCTTGCTCACACACGCTTTTTCAGTTCTGCCTACACATTTTCTATGGGATTGAGGTCAGGGCTTAGTGATGGCCACTCCAATACCTTGACTTTGTTGTCCTTAAGCCATTTTGACACAACTTTGAAAGTATGCTTGTGGTCATTGTCTATTTGGAAGACCCATTTGCGACCAAGCTTTAACTTCCTGACTGATGTCTTGAGTTGCTGCTTCAATATATCCACATAATATTCCTGCCTCATGATGCCATCTATTTTGTGAAGTGCACCAGTCCCTCCTGCAGCAAAGCATCCCCACAACATGATGCTTCCACCCCCATGRTTCACGGTTGGGATGGTGTTCTTCGACTTGCAAGCCTCCCCCTTTTTCCTCCAAACATAACGATGGTCAATATGGCCAATCAGACCAGAGGACTTTTCTCCAAAAAGTACGATCTTTGTCRCCATGTGCAGTTGCAAACCGTAGTCTGGCTTTTTTATGGTGGTTTTGGAGCAGTGGCTTCTTCCATGTTGAGCGGCCTTTCAGGTTATGTCAATATAGGACTTATTTTACTGTGGATATAGATACTTTTGTACCTGTTTCCTCCAGCATCTTCACAATGTCCTTTGCTGTTGTTCTGGGATTGATTTGCACTTTTCGCCCCAACGTACGTTCATCTCTAGGAGACAGAACACATCTCCTTCCTGAGCAGAATGATAGCTGTGTGGTCCCATGGTGTTTATACTTGCGRACTGTTGTTTGTACAGATGGGCGTGGTACCTTCAGGCATTTGGAAATTGCTCTCAAGGATGAACCAGACTTGTGGAGGTCTACAATTCTTTTTCAGAGGTCTTGGCAGATTTTTTTTTATTTTCCCATGATGTCAAGCAAAGAGGCACTGAGTTTGAAGGTAGGCCTTGAAATACATCCACAGGTACACCTCCAKTTGACTCAAATTATGTCAATTAGCCTATCAGAAGCTTCTAAAGCCATGGTATCATTTTCTGGATTTTTAAAGGCTTTAAGGCACAGTCAACTTAGTGTATGGAAACTTCTGACCCACTGGAATTGTGATAGTGAATTATAAGTTAAATAATCTGTCTGTAAACAATTGTTGGAAAAATTACTTGTGTCATGCACAAAGTTGATGTCCTAACCGACTTGCCAAAACYATAGTCTGTTGATAAGACATTTGTGGAGTGGTTGAAAAACACGTTTTTATGACTCCAACCTAAGTGTTTGTAAACTTCCGACTTCAACTGTAGGAATTACAGACTTTGTCAGGGAGAGGTTGAAAATGTCAGTGAAGACACTTGCCAGTTGGTCAGCGCATGCTCACAGTACACGTCCTGGTACTCCGTCTGGCCCCGCGGCTTTGTGAATGTTGACCTGTTTAAAACTTCTTATGGCTGGGATCCCGTTAATGGGATCGATATGACAACAGCCAGTGAAAGTGCAGGGCGCCAAATTCAAAACAACAGAAATCTCATAATTAAAATTCCTNNNACATACAAGTATTTTACACAATTTTAAAGATAACCTTGTTGTTAATCCCACCACAGTGTCCAATTTCAAAATGGCTTTACGACGAAAGCACAACATATCGTTATGTTAGGTCAGCACCTATTCACAGAAAAACACAGCCATTTTTCCAGCCAAAGAGAGGAGTCACAAAAAGCAGAAATAGAGATCAAATTAATCACTAACCTTTGATGATCTTCATCAGATGACACTCATAGGACTGCATGTTACACAATACATGTATGTTTTGTTCGATAAAGTTAATATTTATATCCAAAGGCTTCAATAATGTTCCAACTGGAGAATTCCTTTGTCTTCAGAAATTCTCTCACGTAAACACGCCTGGTCAGCTCATGGCACTCTGCCAGACCCATGACTCAAAGAGCCCTCATTCCCCCCTCCTTCACAGTAGACGCATCAAACAAGGTTCTAACCACTGTTAACATCTAGTAGAAGCCTTAGGAAGTGCAATATGACCAATATCCCACTGTATATTCGATAGGCGATGAGTTGAAAACCTACAAACCTCAGATTTCCCACTTCCTGGTTGGATTTCTTCTCAGGTTTTTGCCTGCCATATGAGTTCTGTTATACTCACAGACATCATTCAAACAGTTTGTTTTAGAAACTTCAGAGTGTTTTCTATCCAAATCTACTAATAGTATGCATATATTAGCAACTGGGCCTGAGTACCAGGCAGTTTACTCTGGGCACCTTATTCATCCAAGCTACTCAATACTGCCCCCAGCCATAAGAAGTTAAAAGTCTTGCTCACATCGGCTACCGGTAYCATTATCACACAGTCATCCAGAACAGCTGMTGCTCTTGTGCATGCTTCAGTGTTGCTTGCCTCGAAGCAAGCATAAAAGGCATTTAGCTCATCTGGTAGGCTCYCGTCACTGGGCAGCTCGRGTCTGGGTTTRCCTTTGTAGTCCGTAATAGTTTTCAAGCRCTGTCACATARGACGAGCATCAGAGCTGGTGTAGTAGGATTCAATCTTAATGTTTCCTGTAATCCATGGCTTCTGGTTGGGYTATGAACGTACGGTCACTGTGGTCATTGACTATGTGGAAAAATTCAAGTGCTATGTTGAAACTGGCTCTCATGAGGACCGCCACAGGAAAGGAAGASCCAGAGTAACCTATGCTGCAGAGYATAAGTTCATTAGAGTTAACTGCACCTCAGATTGTGAAGCATTTARTTGGGCTGCAGAGTTCAAGTAACAGACACATCAACATCAACTGTTCAGAGGAGACTGRGTGAATCAGCATTCATGGTCGAATTTCTGCAAAGAAACCACTACTAATGGACACCAATAAGAAGAAGAGACTTGATTGGGWCAAGAAACATGAGCAATGGACATTAGACCGGTGGAAATCTGTCCTTTGGTCTGATGAGTCCCAACTGGAGATTTCTGGTTCCAACCGRCGTGTCTTTGTGAGACGCTGAGTAGGTGAACCGCATGTGTGGTTRCCATCATGAAGCATGGAGGAGGAGGAGTGATGGTGTGRGGGTGCTTTGCTGGTGACACAGTCTGTGATTTATTTAGAATTCAAGGCATACTTAACCAGCATTGCTACCACAGTATTCTGCAGCGATACGCCATCCCATCTGGTTTGCGCTTAGTGGGACTATTATTGGTTTTCCAACAGGAAAATGACCCAACACAGGAAAATGACCCAACACACCTCCAAGCTGTGTAATGGCTATTTGAAGGAGAGTGATGGAGTGCTSCATCAGATGACCTGGCCTCCACAATCACCCGACCTCAACCCAATTGAGATGGTTTGGGATGAGTTGGACCGCAGACTGAAGGAAAAGCAGCCAACAAGTGCTCAGCATATGTGTGAACTCCTTCAAGACTGTTGGAAAATCATTCCATGTGAAGCTGGTTGAGAGAATGCCAACAGTGTGCAAAGCTGTCATCAGGGCAAAGGGTGGCTACTTTGAAGAATCTCAAATAGAAAATACATTTTGATTTGTTTAACACTTTRTGGGTTACTAAATGATTCCATAGMTGATATTTCATTCTTTTGATGTCTTCACTATTATTCTACAATGTAGAAAATAGTAAAAATAAAGAAAAACCTTGAATGAGTAGATGTGTCCAAACMTTTTACTGGTACTATTTGTCTCATCTTAAAATACGACACTATGTAAGCTAAGAGTTTACTTCAAGCACATTATTTTGGTGTGTTTTATTGCCTTCTAAGCGTATTCATTCATATCACCTTGTAAATAGGATCCTTATTTAATGTACGTGGTTGAGGAATGCTATTGAAGGGGCAGATTGGGCCCTTATGAAGGACTTGTGTAATAAATCTCTTGCGGTGCTTGGCATGGTGTTGACTACATACTATACATGTACAGTACACATCTTTGATTGCAGACATGAAAGCACATTCCAGCTCAGTTAGGTTGTGATGTCCATAAATTGTAGTTGACAGGAGAGGCTAACGAGAGATATGGGTGGGGCTAACGCTGACGCTGTCCTCAGTGAAAGAGGTAGAGCGAGAGGTCAAGAGAGAGAGGGAGGCCTATTTGAACAGACTTCATCCGAGAAGGGAAGAGAGCGTAGATATTATAATTTCACATATACTTGTAAAGAAAAGAGTACAACGTGCTAACCACCCAGCTTTGGAGTAGTTAGGTCTATTTCCTTGCTTTTGAGAGGAGCTGGCTAGTAGATASCCATAGACTTCCAGCAATTGCGCTAAGCTAACAATATGCTACCTTCAACTTCCTTGAAACTGCACATGGACATAAAAATGGTATCCATGAGTTTGTCTGACTCTAGGTAAGTAGGAAATTACTAAAATACCAATCTATCCCTTTAATATCAGGTTAAACTAACAGATAAAGAGACTATTGGGTAGAGCGAGAGGGCTAGAGCTAGAGAGCGAGAGGGCTAGAGATCGAGAGGGCTAGAGAGCGAGCGAGCGAGGGAACTGGCCAGGTTCATGTTTCATGTGGCCAGATCCTAAACCTGCCCTTGACCTGTCTGTCAGACGCAGGAACGGAAGAAGGGAGAGAGACTGAGGTGGAMGGACGGCAAGCTGATGATTGACACACTGACATTGCCTCCCCTCCCTTCAATAGTGTCCACGTAGCGTTAGCTAAGGCTAGTATGCTGTACCTGCTCCAAAACTATTTATTTCCATGACTGATAAAAACGAATTTCTCATGCTCTCTCATCTCTCTGCAGCAGACAAACACTCAGTGACCAGTTTATTAGATACACCAACACGTTAATGAAAATGGTGGCCGTAGCTTGTTCTATAAAGCAGGTAGACAGGCATCTAGTTACTGTTCGATTGAACGTTAGAATGGGCAAAATTAGTCCCCTGTGGACTGACAATACACTGCTGTTTAGTGAATCCCCTGTAGACTGACAATACACTGCTGTTTAGTGAATCCCCTGTGGACTGACAATACACTGCTGTTTAGTGAATCCCCTGTGGACTGWCAGAGGTCCAGATGTAGAACACAAACAGAGGTATTGAGCGGTCGGCCAGAGGGGAGGAGAGGGCGATTGTGCTGCTGTAGGATCTTTGATGTTTTATGGTACTGGACTTCAGTCACAAGGCTTTCACACACATCTGTAGGCTACCAATCTTTTTCTGCCGCGCTCAATGACTACCACATGCTCCTAATGGCCCTGTAGAAGTTTGTGCACAAACACCCACACACACCGATCATAGTAATAGAATGCAAAACAGTTATACTCAGGACGTCCATTAGAAACCTCTAACAAATACACTTTGACAGCAAGCTACAGTTAGACTTTCATTTACTGCTCTTGTCAATATGACTCTCAAAAGATTCTCATCACATTGTAGTATAAAAAGCCATGTATTTTCAAGCCTTAACCCCCACATTCAGTGACAGTAAGGGGCATTCACATTACACTGACCTCATCCCCCTGAAACACACACACCTCCCCTGTCCTTTTCAGGCCTTGTAAGGGTGAACTCTCCTCTCAATAAGATTCCTGTCCACTCCAGGCAGCGTTTCCATGTCTGTCCAAACATACAGAGACAGAGGAAAGAGAGAAGCAGAGAGCGGTCAGTCAGACAGAGAACCCATCTGTGTTCTCCTCCATTCTCAGAGCATGGACATGAGCAAACACCATCGCTTTCACACCACCGGCTTTCAGCGCCCTGCCTGGCAACCATTCTGACTCCTGACATAGTAACTGGACTGGAGCCTGCCGCTCAGTTCACACTGAACGGCAGGCTCTACTGTTACGAAGAAGCTTGAACTTGACATCTAGCCAATTAGCTAGCAAGTTAGCAAACCAAATGCATAGTTGGAGCCTCTTAGAGTTCTAATAGTTATGCTTAACTAATAGTTAACTATAGTTATAAGCAGTGGTGTATCAAGCACTCCGCGAGGCGGGTGGGCCCCCAACTGAATTATATGTTTTTAAACGGTATTGAAAATCATACCATCTTTTTCAAAATACACCGTATAACGGGGTAACCCACACACACACGCCTAAACAACATCACATGGGTCATTGAGAAGAAGGGAGATGAACATTTGGGTAGTCACCAACTGATAAGATGGCGTCCAAAATGCCACGCTATTCCCTACATAGTGCACTGTTGTTGACAGGGGTCTCTCGTTAAAAGTAGAGCACTATGTTGGAAATAGCGTGCCATTTAGAACTGACCAAGACTTCCTGGGTGTTTGGACGGCGGCTCCAAACTCTTCTGAGAAACTACCAGATAATGACAGGAAGAGGTTGAATGTCTGAAAGGAGGGAATAGAAGGACAGATCTATGGGACACAGTGGTTGAGAAAACACTGGGTTTTATAAGGGCAAGCTGCTGAACTGTGGGGCATAGCACTGTTGGGATGTAGGCTGTGTCCCAAATGGCACTCGATACGCTACGTAGTGCACTACTGAGACCAGGCAAATAGGGTTCTGGTCAAAGTAGTGTGCTATATAGGGAATAGGGTGCCATTTGAGATGCAGACTTAGTGTTTGCATATGGTAATGATTGGCTTCACATCAGTCTGGCCCGTTAAAGAGGTCAATAGTCTAATGTGAGGAGTAAAAATAACATCTTTAACATCCTGGAAGATCAACATACGTACAAACAAATAAGTGTGGTCGTCTAAAAGCAATGTGGTTTTATCTTTTATATTCTTTACCCCTAGCTTTCAAGTTTAGTTCAGAAACACTTAAAGGACTGCTGGTGTGTGAACCACCCTGCCAAGTTATTGTTATGCTGTGATCTCTTTTCATCTCCCTCATCGTTACATGTGAATGCTGATTTTCGCTTCGGTCAACAAAGAGGAGAAGAACAGGTGCACCGTTTAGTAAGGCAAAGCTAATTACGGCTAAAATGGCAGAATTTATTTATGTTTGTCCGATGCGGCCGCTGCCTCCTGCTCAGTTCAAAGCGTCATCCATCTTCCAGTTACATCTCCCACTAACACAGGCCCGGGCGATGGGAAAGTTCACCCTTCAATTGGAGAGCTTGCTTGGACAGACTGGACAAATATTTCCTTTGTGTGGTCGTCTCCTCGCCTCTGTTCTGCCCTGACAGCCACAGAAGAGGGGTTGGGGTGAGAGTGTGTGTGTGTAGTGTGTGTGTGTGTGTGTGTAGTGTTGGTCCCCCCTGTAGTGACCCAGGACCGCCCATATAGCTGCTTCCATGTGAAATGTTTGATCTCTGTCACTTGGCTTAGCGTGTGTGTGTCCCACACTTGGCTTAGCGTGTGTGTGTGTGTGTGTGTGTGTGTCCCACACTTGGCGTAGGTATCAATTAGACCCGGGTTATAGAGGAAGAGTGTTCACACAGTGTGCAATCAAAACAGCACAGTTCCCATTTGAAATGAAACGCTTTCGATGTTTACTGTACAGATTACAGCTGAGGGTTGAGGAGGGGTTGGAGTCAGTCAAATGGTTGTCAGATGGTTTCTCTCTGGATGCGTCCCAAATTGCACCCTAACCCCCATATAGTGGCTGTAGAGCCAGAAGGCTCCACAGTCAAAAGAGATGTACTATACAGAGGATGTAGGTTGCCATTTGGGACACAGCCTCTGCATTTCAAACACAGATGGGATGTTACGCTGGGATAGTTATGAGGTATGTAAATATGTATTGTTGAGGCTCACTGAGGTTATACTTTGAGCGGATCAATTTACAGTAATACTTACAGTATCATCCTACTGTATGATTTATATAAAGACAAATGTCACCCTCAGTTGTCATATCATTGACTATAACAAGATCAATTCTTTCTAAATMAAACATTTTATCAAGACTCAACTCTTGAAGAGGGAAACTGAACTGCAGACACATATAGGGCTCGTTTCCTGGATACAGATGAATCCTGAACTAAAAATAAGTAAGGGATAATCAACGAGTGGCTATGTATTCTATGGAAAACAACGAACAATGTGGAAGGGGTGTTCCACTCCTTTAACCTCTGCCTAAGRGGAGTGGACCTGACCTTCCACGGCGTTGCATTCTAACGCATAGAGCCCCGAGTTGAATATCCCTTTTATACCATGGCTATAACTGAACACATTTGCCACTACAAATGTGTTAATTTGCCGGTAGAAATGTGTTCAATATCCACTGAAGTAGCTAGCAAGTTTACTAGATAGCTACAGTAGTTGCTATGGTAACCAAACCGACTTGCTAGTTTAGCTAACCAAACCATCAGTCTTAGCTTGCTATTARGAACATCGAATTCAACAATACCGATACTGTTTTCAAATGAGACTTTTGCTTTCAAAAGCAGCTCAAACACAACATGTAAAAATGAACGAGAGCCATTGAATTCTTCCCTCTTATAGGGAAAAAATGCACACTGACGGACAAGGGGGTGGTTGTACTGTATATGGCCAAAATGCCACAGC
Source organism: Salvelinus sp. IW2-2015 (assembly GCF_002910315.2). Lineage (NCBI taxonomy): Eukaryota > Metazoa > Chordata > Actinopteri > Salmoniformes > Salmonidae > Salvelinus > Salvelinus sp. IW2-2015. The sequence continues at coordinate 11,025,173 of NC_036867.1, read as the reverse complement.
CAAGGGCTGTTCTTAGGCACAACGCATTTCAGAGTGCCTGGACACAGCTCTTAGCCGTGTTATATTGGCCATATGTAACTGGTTACCAACAAAATGAGAACAGTAAAAATAAATGTTTTGTCATACCCGTGGTATACAGTCTGATATACCACGGCATTCAGCCAATCAGCATTCAGGCCTCGAACCGTCCAGTTTATAATCATCAATAAACATTTTCTATTAAAATAGCTTTTTAGTCCAGGACTAGGCTTAATCTATGTCTGGGAAACAAGCCCGTAGTGTTAGAGTTTAGAGGAGAGACAACTCAGACTGTCACATAAAAACTTTATCAACGGGAGAAAAGTTAGGAGATCTCAGATATCAAGTCTGAATACTGCACATTGCCTGATGCCAGTCCGTTTCCGTTTTCTTGCCAACTCCTCTAAAATGTTTAGCTTGACAACGACAGCAATGGAGTTTGTAAGAGCACAAACACATCTGGGATCAGGTTACCTACCGCCCATAATGCTGACAGTGTAACTGTCTAGTGCGGTCTGTGTAACTCTGTAACTGTGTCTGTGAAGCTGTGGAACAACACACCAACTGCAAAGACAAATAGCCTAGCACTGGTGAGACCACATGGTCCTGTAAATCAGCGATGGATTCTCTGGGTGAACTCTTGACTCGAGGTCAGAGGTCAGCTCATATCATTACCCTGAGAAGCTGTTCACACTGATCACTTCATAGACAGACGGGCAACCTGTTGGATAGACAGGGAGAGTGGAGCTAGAATAAAGACGTTCCGGCTGAGAATGATCTCCCCCTTTTGCAGTATTTGGAGCTTCAATATATTTTTTATGTTGTGGGTTTGCTCATAGGAGAGGAAAATGTACACTGAACAAAAATATAAAACGCAACATGCAATTTCAAAGATTTTTAAAAGAGTTACAGTTAAGGAAGTCAGTCAATTGAAAATAAATCCATTAGGCCCTAATCTATCGATTTTACATGACTGGAAATGCAGATATGCATCTGTTGGTCACAGATACCTTCAAAAAAAAGTAGGGGTKTCCCGAGTGGCGCAGCAGTCTAAGGCACTGCATCGCAGTGCTAGAGGCATCACTACAGACCTGGGTTCGATCCCGGGTCTGTAGTGTATCACAACCGACCGTGATCGGGAGTCCCATAGGGCGCCGCACAATTGTCCCAGCGTCGTCCAGGTTAGGAGAGGGTTTGGCCGGGGGGGGGGCTTTACTTGGCTCATTGGCTCTAGCAACTCCTTGTGGTGGGCTGGGTGCCTGCAGGCTGACCTCGGTCGTCAGTTGAACGGTATTTCCGCCGACACATTGGTGTGGCTGGCTTCTGGGTTAAGCAGACTCGGTTTGGCGAGTCATGTTTGGGAGGACGCGTGACTTGACCTTTGCCTCCCACGCCAGTTGGAGAGTTGCAGCGATGAGACAAGATCGAAATTGGGAAGAAAAAGGTGGTKAATAAATAAATAAATAAGTAGGGGCGTGGATCAGAAAACCATCAGAAAACCTGGTGTGATCACCATTTGCCTCATGCAGCGCGTCATCTCCTTCCCATAGAGTTGATCAGGCTGTTGATTGTGGCCTGTGGAATGTTGTCCCACTCCTCTTCAATGGCTGTGAGAAGTTGCTGGATATTGGTGGGAACTGGAACACGCTGTCATACACGTCGATCCAGAGCATGCTCAATGGGTGACATATCTGGTGAGTATGCAGGCCATGGAAGAACTGGGACATTTTCCACTTTCAGGAATCGTGTACAGATAGTATATTTTTAGGATCTCCATTAGCTGTTGCAAAAGCCACAGCTTCTCTTCCTGGGGTCCACACAGAACATTAAAGATGACAGAACATTAATAGGCAAGAACAGCTCAAGGACAGAACTACATAGAGCCTTGCAACATTGTGCCGTGCGTTATCATGCTGAAACATGAGGTGATGGCGGCGGATGAATGGCACGACAATGGGCCTCAGGATCTCGTCACGGTATCTCTGTGCATTCAAATTGCAATTGTGTTTGTTGTCCTTGGCTGGGGCACTCTCCAGCCCACCAGTGGCCATCGAATGTGAGCATTTGCTCACTGAAGTCGGTTACGATGCCGAACTGCAGTCAGGTCAAGACCCTGCTGTGGACAACGAGCACGCAGATGAGCTTCCCTGAGATGGTTTCAGACAGTTTGTGCAGGTATTATTTGGTTGTGCAAACCCACAGTTTCATCAGCTGTCCATTGTGGCTGGTCTCAGATGATCCCGCAGGTGACGAAGCCGGATGWGGAGGTCCTGGGCTGGCATGGTTACACGTGATCTGCGCTTGTGAGGCCGGTTGGACGTACTGCCAAATTCTCTAGAACAGCTTATGGTAGAGAAATGAACATTCAATTCTCTGGCAACAGCTCTATGGCATTGCGTTGTGTGAAAYAACTGCACATTTTAGAGTGGCCTTTTATTGTCCCCAGCAAAAGGTGCCCCTGTGTAATGATCATGAAACATGGGACCAATACTTTACATGTTGTGTTTATGTATTTGTTCAGCATATTTACGTGGTAGTTACTGTACATCGGCAGAAAGTGTTATCTCAAGAATTAGTCTTTTTATGAAGATTGTCCATTTAGCATGCTTTTTAGTCCAGAAGCAGGCTAAATCTGCTAAACGATCCTGTAATGTCCTAAAACGTATGCATTTACATAGGCAGATAGAATAATTGTAATTGTGTTACATTACATTGATACAAATCCTTAGATGAGTCCATAGGGTGGAGGTGGAGTTTAGTGGTCATTAACACTAGGCTAAACMATATGGATGAACTGTTATTTAGACAGGATGTCCATTGTCATCATAAGGGTGCTATAGTAGACTAAACGCAGTTGACCATCATCCGTCATGTCCAGTGGAATATTAGGACCACATGTCATCAGCCGTATCTCCGTTACTCCAGGATATCCGTCTCAAATGGCATCCATTTCCCTACAGATGTAGAATCTGAYTWTGATCACCCTGTTGAAGGAGAACTTTCCTGCACTACAGGTTTAAAAAGGCTTCTGAAGTTTGTAATTTCCACTTAGAAATTTCAGACTTGATTTTCCCTTTCGAAAAATGTATCAATCCCTACAAAATGTTCCATTAATTATAATCCCCCAAATAATTCACATTTCCTGTTGCTGCTTTAGCAAACTGGCTCAAATTAAGATACTAAAGGGAACACGGTGCAATTTGGGACGCAAGCCATGATCTTGGTTTAGTAATGAATACATGTATATCACGTACTCTCTGGCCAATTGTCATCAAGTCACTTGATACACGGTAAAACGAGAACAGTCCCTGAATGATTGTTTAAATGTGACAAATTGATTGGGTTTAGAAGTAGGATCGTGGGGAGGAAACTGTAATGCATTGTCTTTCTGTCATGCCYTTGAATACATAGGACCATGCCATGGGTTTAGAGTTTAGAGTAAAGACTTGCACGCCCTGAAATCATTACAATGATTTATTAACAATTACAAAAACTGTAAACGCTTCCACTCGTGGCTTCATTAGAAAAACATTGTTTAGCTTGGATTATAGTAATAGTTTAACAGTGACATGAGGAACGGTGGAGAGGGATGGAGCGTCTCTGACTAATGTGTGTTTCCTCCGTAGGGATTAGACCCTGTTCAGTCTCTCCCAGTCAGAGGAAACATAAACAGCCATAACACTAGGATTAAGGCTTATATAATGAAACTCTAACTTTATAACGCTGGATGTTATGCAGCCCCTTGACATGCCTCAGTTAAAAACCCTTGGCACTGCTCGATGCCCATCTGAACTGTAAAACAAAAGTTGTTTCAATTTGTTGCCGGCTGTCACGCATCTTAGTAGTAGCAAAATGCTTTTCTGCCTAGTCGTAAGAGCAAACATCACTCCACATTGCAATCAAGACTTCCCAAAAAGGAATAACAAAAGTATCTACAAATTGATTGTTTAACTCAGTGAAGTTACTTATAGACTGTGGACATGAAGCGCATTGGATTTGTGTCAATAATTCTAAAAAGTTAGCATTTGAAACRGTGGCCAGGTAAACAAAACAAAAGCATGGATTGCGATCATACTTGTCCYTAGACTGCTTACAGGGTAGGAAAATCAATATGTCATTTAGCAATTTGGGTGAATAAGTCATTCCTAATAACCTTATTTCCAACACAGAGCAGTACACACTCAAAATTGAGTTAATTTCATGTCAGTCATCATTGAGATATGACCATATGAGTGCTGTAATGTCCCTAAAAGGAATTTTTCCCCCTCAGTCAAGTCAACACCAGCCCCAGCTAATAATGAACAAACAGCAGGAGAGTAATGACCATAGCAGAGACCAACGTTATGGCTGCCCAACAGGCATGTCATCAAAACCATGACAAGGATTCTGGGAGGGGAAACAGGCCCTTTAACAATGTCAGCTGACTCTACATGACCTCTAGTGGAAGATTGGCACAGTTCAACGGACAGCCACTCTCTTCACTCGCTCTCCTCCCTCTCTCTCGCTCATTCACTCCCTCCACTCACTCTCTCTTACAGGCCCAGAGAGAAGAGAATGCGTCGGCAGGCAACTTTCCACACCTRTTCCTTTCAATCTACTCCCTTAACTTTTCCCACCCTCTCCCTCCTCCCGCATCTCTGCCTCTCTGGCAGAGGGCATGCACCTCTCAGTTTTATGGAAATGGATTAGAGAAAATAATATCACCCCCAAAGCCATCAATGTTTTGACTGGGCTTAAAAGCCTCTTAAACTGCAGTGGTGCTGTGTCCAATAAGCCCACTTCAACTGTGAGCTAAGCTCGCCTCGCCTCGCCTCGCCTGCCACTGACATCATGGAGAAACCAACGCTAAAGAAACGCACTCCGTTATCGACGAGTGAGCAGAACTTCCCCAGGAAACCAGGATGAGCCAATAGCAATCAGCCGAATCCATGGCTGAGCCAATAGGGATGAAACTAAACCAGGGATCAGCCAATAGAGTTGAGCCAATATTTATCCCTCAGCGTCCCGCTCTTTAACGCCGACCAGAATGTGGTTGCTTCCCAGTTGGCACCCTATTCTCTATATAGACCCGAGTCAAAAGTAGTGCACTATATAGGATATTGGGTGTCATTGGTGACTCAACCAGCCTGTAACATTAATAGCATAGAGCAGTCTGAACGAGGGATTTTACAAGCAGCTTCTGTCCCGTTGAGATGGTGGTGATGCGATGCGATGATGGAACGGGATGAGTCAGAAAGAAGCGGAAACTAACCGGTAATAGGAACCATTTGGTTCTGTGTCGATTCAGAGCCAATGCACAGTAGTCATCTACATCAATCTTCAACAAATCTCTCAGCAGTAAAACGGTTTATGGTTCGTGATTTTGGTGCCAGTGCTGAATAAAGTGATAATTGCCTACTTTAAGGTTTTGCTTCGATCTACATCCCAAATAGAACCTTATTCCCTACTTAATGCACTTATTTTGACCAGGAACCATAMGGCCTATGTATGGAATATGGTGCCATTTGGGATGTAGTCTGGATGCTTAAGAGATCCTCACAGGATGGATTGAGTTGATTGAGTTATTGAATTAMGGTAACTGGAGTTATTGAGTTAGGGTAACTGCACAAAACATACTAATACTAGTAGGACTTGAAGGAAACATCAACCCAACCCATTCTCAAAGGCCCCTTGAGAATTTCTACAACCGTTAACAATCCTTCCTCTAAAGGACCCTTCTATGGATTAAATGTCTTAAAAAATCCCCCAAATCATTATCTTTTTGTGTTCTGCTGTCGTGAGGAATCACCCCAGTTGGTCTCCAATGGATGAGATGCACCAACTAAGGTTGCCACCCTAATGGCCCCCTATTCCCTATATGGTGCACCACTTCTGACAAGAYCCATATGTGCCCTGGTAAAAAGTAGTGTACTACATAGGGAATAGGGTGCCATTTGAGATGCTAATACTAACACAGAGAAGAGGTGAAGAAATTTCAAGACAGTTACGTGGGATTGAGTTGGCAGGACACCCAAAACCTCTTTACTGTCTGGTTCCGTGAGGACGGTACGATACTTCACCTCGCTAACAGGTAGTAAAATGTGTCAGCTGAATGAATGATRATAGTAAGACCTTAGTGATAACAAGCTCTTGCTCCCTCCCACAGACAAACAAGGCAACAAGAACCTGCGTCGGATGCCAAAGAAGCGTCTCAGGTCCGTACAATAAATCTACTCAAATGGCACCCTTCCCCCTACACAGTGCACTACTATTGACCAGGGCCCATGGGAACAGGGTGCCATTCGTGGCACAGTTCCAGTTCAAGTTCTCTCTTGTAGCACAGCATTGCTGATAGTGAGATCACGGAAGATTGTTTGCGTGCAGTGGAATTGACCACCTACACGCAGACAGCACCGATACATTTGTGTATTACACAATGCACTTTTACACGGTTCTAAGTTGCTCTCTCCCCATCTTACTAGCATTTGTTTTCCAAACAAACAACAACATGGTTACACCCTGGCTTCCTTTCAGATAGGGTTGTCACAATTGTATTTCTTTATTTTTGATTGCATCTTTATTTACCAGGTAGGCCAGTTGAGAACAASTTSTCATTTACAACTGCGACCTGGCCAAGATAAAGCAAAGCAGTGCGACAAAAAACAACAACACAGAGTTGCACATAAACAAACGTACAGTCAATAACACAATAGAAATATCTATGTACAGTGTGTCCAAATGTAGAAGAGTAGGGAGGTAAGGCAATAAATAGGCCATAGAGGCGAAATAATTACAATTTAGCATTAACACTGGAGTGATAGATGTGCAGATGATGATGTGCAAGTAGAGATACTGGGGTGCAAAAGAGCAAGAAGATAAATAACAATATGGGGATGAGGTAGTTGGGTGTGCTATTTACAGATTGGCTGTGTACAGGTATAGTGCTCGGTAAGCTGCTCTGACGCTTAAAGTTAGAGAGGGAGATATAAGACTCCAGCTTCAGTGATTTTTGCAATTCGTTCCGGTACATGCAGCAGAGAACTGGAAGGAAATGCGGCCAAAGGAAGTGTTGGCTTTGGGGATGACTAGTGAATATACCTGCTGGAGCACGTGCTACGGGTGGATGTTACTATGGTGAGCTGAGATTAGGTGGGGCTTTACCTAGCAAAGACTTATAAATGACGTGGAGCCAGTGGGTCTGGCCACGAATATGTAGTGAGGCCAGCTAACGAGAGCATACAGGTCGCAGTGGTGGGTAGTATATGGGGCTTTGGTGACAAAAACTGATGGTACTGCGATAGCAAATTGGATGTAGTCTGAAGTAGATGTTTGGAGGCTATTTTATAAATGACATCGCCAAAGTCAAGGATCGGTAGGATAGTCAGTTTTACGGGTATGTTTGAGGGAGGCTTGTTGCGAAATAGGATGCCGATTCCAGATTTAATTTTGGATGGAGATGCTTAATATGAGTCTGGAAGGAGCAGTCTAACCAGACACCTAGGTATTTGTAGTTGTCCACATATTCTAAGTCAGAACCGTCCAGAGTAGTGATGCTAGTCGGGCGGAAGGGTGTGGGCAGCAATCGGTTGAAGAGCATCCACTTATTTTTACTAGCATTTAAAAGCAGTTGGAGGCCACGGAAGGAAAGTTGTATGGCGTTGAAGCTCGTTGGAGGTTTGTTAGCACAGTGTCCAAAGAAGGGCCAGATTCTACAGTTGAAAGTCGGAAGATTACATACACTTAGTTGGGGTCATTAAAATTGTTTTTCAACTACTCCAGATAGTATTGTAACAAACTATCGTTTTGGCAAGTCGGTTAGGACATCTACTTGTCATGACCATAGTTTTTCTAACATTGTTATAGACAGATTATTTCATCTTATAAATCATAAATTCCATGGGTAATGTTTATTATACACTAAGTGTACTGTGCTTTTAAACAGCTGTGAATGTTCAAAAACGATGTCATGGCTTTAGAGCTTCTGGATGGCTAATTTACATCATTTGATCATTGGAGGTGTACCTGTGGATGTATTTCAAGACCTACTTCAAACTCAGTGCTTCTTTGCTTGACATCAATGGAAAATCAAAAGAAATCAGCTAAGACCTCAGAAAAACAATCGTAGACTGTCACGAGAATTCAATCCCAATGAAGATAACAATCACTATAGCTTTGACCAATTCCCCTAGGTTGTATAGCTAGGGTTAATAAGAATTAGGCAAAGTCACAGATTTTCTGCAAAAGGTTGGTTCTTTATTCAGAGAGCTCTAAAGTCAACCAAAATTTGAACAGTCTTTATAACCCCCTCTACGCACACAGACAGACAGAGCAGACAGACAGACAGACAGACAGACAGACAGAGACAGACAGACAGACAGCAGACAGACCAGACAGAAGACAGACAGACAGACAGATACAGACAGACAGACAGAAGACAGACAGACAGACAGACAAGACAGACGCACCCAGACAGACAGACAGACAGACAGACAGACAGACAGACAGACAGACAGACAGACAGACAGACTTTTCTACCAGCCTTGGCAGTTTCTCACCGTTCTTTTCCTCCCCAGATAAGAGGGACCTTGGAAGGAGCCTCTTTCCTGTTGTCCTTTGTTCTCTCAACTCTTACACCACTACACAGCAACACAATGGTCTAGTCACACATATTATGGAATTATGACTACTAACACATTTCATACAATTATATGATTTCAGGGTGGAATCCTTTAGTCATTACTTTAAACATATAAATTCCCTTATCAATCCACCCTTTGACTAAATATTACACACTGATACGTCAACCTTCATTTGGAATTATAAATGTCACACAAAAGCAAACAAAACCAATACATGTATTTACATCAAATACTCATCAATGACTGTTCTAGGCCTATATCCAATTATAACTCCTCTTTTTAGGATTTTCAATATAATCTTCAGTAAATAAACAGTCTGTCTAAACATTGAAGATAGTCTCATCCAACATGGGCTCCTCGTGGTTGTAAGAATCGGAGCCATCTACTAGGCCTGGGGGCATGTAGTTGTCATCCCAACGGTCGGAGCTCGGAATCGATTGGTCAGAGAACCCCTTTACTGCATCCCCGGTTTCATTCATGAATCTCTGTTGATTATAATAGATGTAATTAATCCAATCCACATTTTTATTTATTGTCAACCACCTAAAGAACGTAGTGGTAAAGCCTTCACCTATTTGATTCATAGCTTTGTATTCATCTGGAACTTCCCTGGGGATGCCAATAGCATCCATCTAGACAAGGCTACTCCCATCCTGGTCAAAACTCCTCCTGAGCCTACTTTAGCCTCCTATAACTGGCCTCTGATYACTAACTCGAACTGGTTGGACCAATAACACCGGGGCGCAAGTTCCTAACCACTCTTTTGGTAGTATCTATCGTATGCGTCCTTTGCTGGTACAAGCCCACCTTACATCAGTTATAGGTGCTGTGAGGTTAAGAATTTTCTCCTGTACTTCCAAATCTAAGTCAGTCACATTAACTATTGCCTTACAGCCATTAAAATCACCTAAGTTCTTGGTGCCATTATTGTATCTATAACACTGGTACTCATCAGGAGTTCAAGTGAAGRGAGGTGGGTAGGCCGAGTACTTCAATCTGGCCATCCCAATCCCTGTAAAGTTATTTGCTTTCCTAGGGAATTGTTTAATGTTTACCTTAAATCCTACATCTTGACCTTCTTTGACTCCTATTCTGTAAGTCACTCGTCCTTGATGGTCAGTATTTTATATAGTRTGTCTTTTACTTCTTATCAATGACAGAACCTGGTATGTGCCTTCCCAACGGGGCTGCTTCCAGTCTTTTCTCCTTAGGGACTGGATCCACACTCAGTCTCCTGGTTGGATTGAGTTGAATCACCTTCCTCTGTAATTCACCTGTTGGACACAAAATCTTGGACATACGGGTTTGGTTAACAAACAGTCTTCTCATGTGTTCTGCTAGTATATCRTCAACCTCTATGTCTACCTGTTCTGGTCTCCCTAACTCTGGCATTCTATATGGTCTACCTGATTAGTTAAAATGTAATCCATTATTAAAAGAGATAGATCCTAGTAAACCAACTCTAGGGATAATATCTGGACCTAATACTTTAGCTACCCTAATCGTGTCCCCCAAGTAAGTTGGGAATGCTTCTACCCATTTAATATACTTATCTATTATAAAAATAAAAATAAATTAAGTAGTTCAATATCCCATAGGTATCCCATAGGCCACAAAGTGTTTCCTAACCTGCTTTACCACCTGCTCTACCATCCATCCTCCCTGTTGACACATGGCTCTGCCAATGTATCAATATTYCTGCATATCTAAACAATGACTTAGGTAGTATGGGTAACTTATCATGATGCCAAATACCATCTTTATAAATTACAAATAGCTAACTTTTCTGGCAAAAGTACAGCATCTAATAGATTCAAAATCAACTGAGCATGTGTAATAGGTTCCCCAGAAGTGGCTACCATACCTCTGTTTCTCCATTGGGCTGCAAATATATGTACTGTATTAAATGCATATAAATGGTAACTCGCTTCCCTTTCCCCAACTGACATGCACGGGTGAGTGCTACTATCTCCGCTTGCTGTGCTGAATAGTTCCTTGGTAAGGACTCTGCTTCTAAAAACTATTTTTCTGTAACTACAGCATATCCTGTGGCATTTGTGCCATCAGGGTTCTTCCTAGATGAACCATCTACAAACATAGTCAGTTCCCCATCGGATAAGGCTAGGTCTGTCAAATCGGGTCTTGGTAAGACAACTTTCTCAGTTTCCGTTACACAATCATGTCGGCTGCCATCTGTTGCAAGTGGAACTAATGTGGAGGGGTTTAGAGTAGTACGTCGCTCTATTGTCAAATTAAGCATATTTAACAGGATTATCCTACAAGACAGATGTCTAGCTGGTGACATGTAGGCCATTTTATGTTCTAATAACAAAACGGATACTGCATGTGGAACTTTTAAGGTCAATTCATGATTGTACAACTGTACAGAGTACAACTGAGGCAGAATCCTAGACTACCCGTACTGGCCCCCACTCTAAATCACTCCTTCTAGTAGCCGAGTATATATAACATCCTCCAGTCATTACTCTGGGCTGCTTTTTTCCCCAAAACATTGGAGAATTGCACAGTACATCTCCTTCTCTAATTACACCCCCTTCTACCAATTCCTCAAAGGTGGGAGTAATCTCATTTATGGCCTCGGGCTTTATGTGGGGGTGACGGCCACATTCAACAGAGTCATTGTATCTCTTCCCAACAGATTAASTAGACATAACCTGGAGATAAGGACTGGAATACATGCCTGCCCTGCCCTCCCGACTCCTCTTGTTTTTGGAACCTATGGAAAATAATCGTTCTACTACCTGATGTCCGGAAGCTGAACGGACCAAAATCTTTTCCCCATTTATTCTTACTCCTTCAGGCTTAAAATATGTCTTAAATACTTAACCTAAGTCTACCATAATTAAAACTTATTCTTGCTAACTTTATAACTTTCTTCAACAACAAAATATAATAATACAAACATTTTCTACATTTTCTACATGTTGTATACCAGGTTCCCAGAACATTCCTTTATCAAAAGAATTCACGTATTTAATTAAAACTTAGAAAATAAAAACTTCTAAAATTCCATTTGTGTGCGTGCCCCTTTAAGAGACCTTGACACTAAGAGAAATGGAAACTTCACCAAACCCAAAAGAAATAGTACACATGAATCAAACATAGTGTATATATATATATATTTTAAATACCAACAAATAGTTATACAGTATGTATTGTGTGTGGGTATTTATAAACCCTAAGGTAACAACAAACAAAAACTTACCAGGCCCTTTCAACCTGGTAGTTCACGGCCTCTATCTCACTCACTCTCTCCAAGATTATAGCCCAGGAAACATTCCAAAAAGAGACAATGAAACACTCATTTTCCCAGAAAAAAACACAAACACTTGGTCAGCATTCATTATACTACACCGATTCAGAAACCCAAAAGTTAACTACAAACAAAACCTAATTATAATGATAATTCCATTGTACTCCCTCCAATCATTAGTTTTAAACTTCCTCAATGTGTATATGTACTTAATTGAACATGCGCTACCCTTAGATACAATAATCCTGGGAAGAAAGAATCCTGTTGTTTAACAAATCTCAAACCTTTAAAAAGTTGATGCTGTCTCATCAGCGTAAGAYTAAATCGCCAAATTTATCAAATAGATCAGTCAACCCTTTAGAATAAAAAAACACATTTCGGTGGGCACAACTCTATCGCAATTACCTATCCGCTTATTATTAGAATTCATTAGATTTAGGTAACTGTCTCTTCTTTGATTCAGTTATTTAAATACGACTCCATTCTCAATATGTTATTTCAGCAGACCATTTAGGCAACAGACAACGTATTGCATCGAAATCGCCTTGCTATTATTTTGAATGATTTAGTCTTTAAATTTAAACTAAACAAGCTATTAAAACGTTCAGTTTATATCTTAAACAAACACTAACGACTGTATCTTAGCAGGCAAAACATACCAATAGTTGAATTACAATCAGAAACCAGATTTTTGTCAATTGGTGCATAGGCCGGGAAACAAACCCGAGCCTCGCGTGTGGCAGGCAAGAATTCTARCACTGAACCACCAAAGCTATTGAATGACGAAGACTCCCCGCAAATAACCCTATTTATAATTGTCTGTAGTCGTAAAATCAGGCACATACTACCGAGGCAATTCCCAGAAAATAGCCCTAATTTAATGGTCCAAGCATTACTCCGGTGATGATTCTCATTACTCTCGCTCTCGTTGTCTCTGTCTCTGTCTCTCTCTTTCTTTCTGTATGTCCCCTTATCTTCTCCCCTGCCTTTCCCTTTGGTCTTACCGTTTTGGGAAATATGCCCTGGTTTATGACAGCTGGAACAGGGTGCCTTGCAGTCTCCAGCGAAATGGCCAGTTTTATCACAATTAAAACATTTCCAATCGCTACCGGTCCATTTACCACTGTCTTTCCCAGGTTTCCTACCCTTGAATCCTCCCTTATGCTGGTCTACAATTACCCCGATAGTTACTATTAGATACTCTCCTCCTTTCTGTTCTTTCTTTTCTATTCCTCCTCTGAGTCTGGCTGTGGGCGCCTGACCTTTTACTCCTTGTTCTTGCCTTTGCTCCTACTACTCCTCTCGCTCTCTCATTCGCCTACGTTCCCTTTTCTGTCTATGCCTAAACTGTCTCTGTCTACTGTTCCTTGGTGGGGCCTTACAATCATCTGCCATGTGGCCTGTTTTATCGCAGTTGTAGCACTTTCTGTCCTCAGGTTCTWTCCATTTTCTACTCTCCCTGTTTCCCCCTTTCTCTTTAAAATCTTTCCTGCTCTTTCCTGCAATTTTCCCAAGAGTGGCGATCAAATATTCTTTCTTACTTTTCTTTTCCTTGCCATTCTGCTCACACCTCTTTACTTCTGCCAATTTGACTGTTCCCCACCCTATCAGAGTCTTTTTTTATGATCTGGCAAATTTCAGGCTTCATACCACTCAAGAAGGCTATTTTTAACTGTTGGTGGTAAGGTCCCTCGTCTCCCTGTCTAGGATCTAACAGTCCACTGTTAGCATTGAACACGTCTCTCAGTCTCTCTAAAAACTAGCTAACAGTTTCCCCATCCCCTTGTTTACACTCATGTATCTTTGAAAAGTCTGCATGTCTATGGTAATAGTCCCTAAGATTATTACAGAGCTGTGTCAATTTGTCTGCATAATCCCCATCTCCTGCCCATGGTAAAACCGGTTCTCCTCCTTGCCCTGGAACCCAGGRTCCCCTCACTSCTGCCCAGTCTTTCCRCACTATCTGTCGYACAGCCCTTTCCAATTCTCCTGTATTTAGTTTAAAACTCTCGGTCAGTCCCTCCATATCTCTCCTAAACCCTTCTATTCCTGTTTTTGGATGTACTATTCCCTCAACTGCTCTTGCTACATCTCTCTGAGTCCAAGGTCGATACACTTGTAAGGTATCCGATTGGTCAGCTTCGCCTGCCCTAGGATTAGGAAACTCTATGAGAGGACACTGATCCTCTTCCCAATCTGATTGAACCTCCCTCAGCCCTGGCTTATTATATGGTGCTAATCTGTTTTTAAGGTTAGACTCTCTTGGTTCCGGCTCTTCATTCCTCTTCCTGGCTATGGCTTGCTCTCTCTGTTCGTGTTCATATCTTTCTCTCTCTCTTGCCCTTGTTCTCAATCTGTCTTTCATTGTTTCTTCCTGAATACTTTGCTCTCGCTCTCTAATCCTACTTGGCTCTTCCTTCTTTTCACTTGCCCTTTTATTATTACCTTCTACTCTTTTCCGGGCCTCTGACAGCCACACCCTGACTGTATCCAAACCTTCGACCTGCTGTTTCCCTTGATTATCCACACACGTCTTATGTATCTGTTTTATCATTAATTCTAGCTTTTGTACATCTAGACGTCCATCAAATTCGTACTTCTTTCTCCATTTTGGGCCGAAATAAATGTTCCTTTTATCCTTAGAATCCATATATATCTCTCATCTCCGGGTTAATTCCAGGACCTTCTTTGATGATTTGCCACCCATGTTTATTCAATTACTATTGTTGTTACTATGCTTATTCTCACAATCTATGTGTGTGTTTCTATAATCTGTTATGATCCTTAATCTCACAATTTATATGTATGTGCTTTTACTTTCCATGTMGATAAATACCTCCCGTTGATCTCTCCTAGGATCTTAGAATAATAATTTMTATGACTTTTGATAGATTATTAGGTCTCACACGTATACAACACCAGAACTCTTACGTTCAATAAGCTATTTCCCAGTTGTTGTAAGGCCCTGGTTAACAGCCTATTTTTCCATTGTTTCTTATGACTTTCGACTGATTCATATATTTATCTTAGACGCAAGTATCTTCTTATCCTCGTTGAAAACGTCTTATGTGTGTGCTTTTTAAAATTTGAAATAATTATTTCTGTATGTATCTCTAACTCCTATGTGTGTGCTTTTACTTCCTACTGTTATTATACTTAATCTCACTTACTCCCGTTAGTCTTAGACTAACGTAACTTACTTAGTTTTTTTTGGTAATGGCCTCAACCACCCTGAGTCATTTCGTACCCAAATTTACTTACTCAAAATGTCTTACTGGGATCTGTAATCCAGTGCCGCCAACACTAACATAGATACTTTTGTCTTAAACTTTCTCAACATTAGATTATATGGACGGTATACCCGATACAAATCTTAATTACTGTTAGTTTTACAGTTAAAATCCTCCCTCACATTTATCTTGACCAATGCTTCATAGGAATTTAACCCWGTCTATTCTAAGTCAATTTCAGTAAGTTTAGAATTTAACCCCAAACTAATGAATAAAGATTACTGACCTTATCCTTGCAGCTGAGATTTCAATGTAGGTTGGATCTCGTCACCGTTTCTGTCGTGCACCAGTTCGCCATCGGCCTGTAAAGAACCCTCAGAATGGGGCCAGGTCTTTAATCTACGGATATTTCATCCGCCCGTGCACGGTTTCGGTGTCCCATGGGACGACAGAAAAAGGTATTGAGATCCGGCTCGAAAAGACCAAGCTGCCACGAGAATTTTCAATCCCATTGATGATAACAATCACTATAGCTTTGACCAATTACCCCTAGGTTGTAAAGCTAGGGTTAATAAGAATTAGGCAAAGTCACAGATTTCTGCAAAAGGTTGGTTCTTTATTCAGAGAGCTCTAAAGTCAACCAAAATTTGAACAGTCTTTATAACCCCCTCTACGCACACACACACAGACAGACAGACAGACAGACAGACAGACAGACAGACAGACAGACAGACAGACAGACAGACAGACAGACAGACAGACAGACAGACAGACAGACAGACNACTTTTCTACCAGCCTTGGCAGTTTCTCACCGTTCCTTACCTCCCCAGATAAGAGGGACCTTGGAAGGAGCCTCTTTCCTGTTGTCCTTTGTTCTCTCAACTCTCACACCACTACACAGCAACACAATGGTCTAGTCACACATATTATAGAATTATGACTACTAACACATTTCATACAATTATATGATTTCAGGGTGGAATCCTTTAGTCATTACTTTAAACATATAAATTCCCTTATGATAGACCTCCAAAAGTCTGGTTCATCCTTGGGAGCAATTTTCAAACACCTGAAGGTACCACGTTCATCTGTACAAACAATAGTACGCAAGTATAAACGCCATGGGACCACACAGCCGTCATACCGCTCAGGAAGGAGACGCGTTCTTTCTCCTAGAGATGAACGTACATTGGTGCGAAAAGAGCAAATCAATCCCAGAACAACAGCAAAGGACCTTGTGAAGATGCTGGAGGAAACAGGTACAAAAGTATCTATATCCACAGTAAAACGAGTCCTGTATCGACAGTCGGAATAAAACAACCAGACTTGTGGAGGTCTGCAATTTTTTGTCTGATGTCTTGGCTGATTTCTTTTGAATTTCCCATCATGTCAAGCAAAGAGGCACTGAGTTTGAAGGTAGGCCTTGAAATACATCAACAGGTACACCTCCAATTGACCTCAATTAGCCTATCAGAAGCTTTTCTGGTAATTTTCCAAGCTGTTTAAAGGCACAGTCAACTTAGTGTATGTAAACTTCTGACCCACTGGAATTGTGATACATTGAATTATAAGTGAAATAATCTGTCTGTAAACAATTGTTGGAAAAATTACTTGTGTCATGCACAAAGTAGATGCCCTAATCGACTTGCCAAAACTATAGTTTGTTAACAAGAAATTTGTGTAGTGGTTGAAAAACAAGTTTTAAAGACTCCAACCTAAGTGTATGTAAACTTCCGACTTCAACTGTAGGTCTATAACAGTTTGGGTCTAGAGTGTCTCCCCCTTTGAAGAGGGGGATGACCGAGGCAGCTTTCCAATCTTTAGGGATCTCAGACGATACGAAAGAGAGGTTGAATAGGCTAGTAATAAGGGTTGCAACAATTTCAGCGGAAACCAGTATTACGATACTCAGAAAACAGTTCTAATCTTGTAAACTCACAGCCTTTTGTTGTTACAGTTGTTGAGTGACATTTGTTTATTTTCCAAACTATAGCACACAGTTATTTACATACACCAAGGTTTTTAAAAAGGACCATAGACTTTAGGCTACTTCGGGTTTTCTTTTTTTGATATGGAAAATGTATCATTGTGATATCGCGCTATTGGTACCATACATTCAGGTAGTTTGGTCATGTTGTTAACCCCTTAAAGAGTAGAGTATCAGTCAAAGACTGTACTATATAGGAATAGGCTGCCATTTGAAATGCTACCAAACACCTTGTGCACCTCTTGGGCCTTTGCTAAGGTAGGCCCATACATTACGGTAGTATAGTAGTATTCTACCTACTACGTAACCTTCTGACCCCTGCCTTTTATTCTGGTACGGAACAACCTGCAACTCGTGTCTCCAACGACCTGCTGACGGGTCGGAGGAAGTCAATCTGTGAATAAATATTACGTTTACAGCCGGTCGTACATGGAAGTAAATCACGGGGGAGGTTTAAACTGTCCTCGGGATGGCTGTGTGTGTGTGTATGTGCGCGCGCGCGCACGTTGGGGTAAGGAAAGAGAGTTAGTGGGTTAGGACAGCTGTTTTAAACATCCTCTCACTCTCTCTCGCTCCTTCCTTGCTTCAAGGAAATAATAACTGGAGCCCAGAAAACCGGAAAGCGTTTTTACAGCCAAAGTGAAAACACGGAGTCATTTTCCTAAATGTGTTCTAGAGCTAAAAAGCACTGTGAAATAAAAAAAGTTACGCGACGCCAGGGCTGAGAAAGAAAGTCACTGAATCATGTCCCACAGCGCTGATGTCCTTACCATCTTTAGCTAGCGAAACATGACAGTAACTCACGACAACAAACTTCTACAACTTCTTAATTTCTTGATCCACCCATCACATCTCACAGTCCCAGATCGTAGCTGAAGCTGATGCATTTTGAGGGCCGGATAATTCTCCCTTCCTTTCCCTTTTCTGGGGAAATTGACATCAGACTTTTGGCAGCACGTGTGTATGGGTGTGTGTGTGTGCGTGCAGCAGCTGGGTCTGTGGAAGGGAGGGAGGCGGATGGTGGCTACACCTTTCTTGTGTTACTGGTTACTGTGATCAGAGGAGTCCTGGGCTAGTAAACAGGGGTGTTGAGGGAGGGAGCGCCTTCCCTCGTTCCCTCCTCTCCCTGTGGGCCTACAACCCCATGTCTCTCCCACCACACCCTTCCTTTCCGTGGCCGACCCATCCATGGTGTCACTTACTGGAACCGACACAGTTTGGATCTTAGAGCGACGCTCTGAACTCGGCAACCAACGTGTTGGACTGATTGTATTGAACACTCCATTAACATGTTTCCTGCTATAAAAAGCCATCTTTTATGAATGCTTAGCCTATAGCAAGAGAAGGTATGTACCACCCTCCCAAAGAGATAATTATATACAGTGGGGAGAACAAGTATTTGATACACTGCCGATTTTGCAGGTTTTCCTACTTACAAAGCATGTAGAGGTCTGTAATTTTTATCATAGGTACACTTCAACTGTGAGAGACGGAATCTAAAACAAAAATACAGAAAATCACATTGTATGATTTTTAAGTAATTAATTTGCATTTTATTGCATGACATAAGTATTTGATACATCAGAAAAGCAGAACTTAATATTTGGTACAGAAACCTTTGTTTGCAATTACAGAGATCATACGTTTCCTGTAGTTCTTGACCAGGTTTGCACACACTGCCAGCAGGAATTTTGGCCCACTCCTCCATACAGACCTTCTCCAGATCCCTTCAGGTTTCGGGGCTGTCGCTGGCCATACGGACCTTTTCAGCTCCTCCAAGAATTTTCGTATGGGGTTCAGGTCTGGAGCTGGCTAGGCCACTCCAGGACCTTGAAGATGCTTCTTACGGAGCCCTCCTTAGTTGCCCTGGCTGTGTGTTTCGGGTCGTTGTCATGCTGGAAGACCCAGACACGACCCATCTTCAATGCTCTTACTGAGGGAAGGAGGTTGTTGGCCAGATCTCGCGATCCATGGCCCCAATCCATCCTCCCTCAATACGGTGCAGTCGGTCTGTCCCCTTTGCAGAAAGCATCCCCAAAGAATGATGTTTCCACCTCCATGCTTCACGGTTGGGATGTGTTCTTTGGGTTGTACTCAATCCTTCTTCTCCTCCAAACACGGCGAGTGAGATTTAGACCAAAAAGCTCTATTTTTGTCTCATCAGACCACATAACCTTCTCCCATTCCTTCCTCTGGATCATCCAAATGGTCATTGGCAAACTTCAGACGGGCCTGGACATGCGCTGGCTTGAGCAGGGGACCTTGCGTGTGCATGCAGGATTTTAATCCATGACGGCGTAGTGGGTACTTAATGTTTTCTCTTGAGACTGTGGTCCCAGCTCTCTTCAGGTCATTCCAGGTCCTGCCGTGTAGTTTCTGGCTGATCCCTCACCTTCCCATGATCATTGATGCCCCACGAGTGAGATCTTGCATGGACCCCAGACACGGGGTTGATTGACCGTCCTCTTAACTTCTTCATTTTCTAATAATTGCGCAACAGTTGTTGCTTCCACAAAGCTGCTTGCCATATTGTCCTGTAGCCCATCCAGCCTTGTTCAGGTCTACAATTTTAATCCCTGATGTCCTTACACACGCTCTCTGGTCTTGGCCATCGAGGAAGGTTGGAGTCTGTTTATTGAGTGTGTGGACAGGTGTCTTTTATACAGGTAAACGAGTTCAAACAGGTGCAGTTAAATCAGGTAATGAGTGGAAACAGGAGGGCTTCTAAAGAAAAACTAACAGGTCTGTGAGAGCCGGAATTCTTACTGGTTGGTAGGTGATCAAATACTTATGTCATGCAATAAAATGCAAATTAATTACTTAAAAATCATACAATGTGATTTTCTGGATTTTTGTTTTAGATTCCGTCTCTCACAGTTGAAGTGTACCTATGATAAAAAGTACAGACCTCTACATGCTTTGTAAGTAGGAAAACCTGCAAAATCGGCAGTGTATCAAATACTTGTTCTCCCCACTGTATATCTTCCTGACAGAAATTGAAAGACTAATTTGTCTAACTGCCAGTAAGAAGTTCTACAAGTTCATCAACGACCCTTTCTAACAGCACCACTGTAACAGGTGGTTAAAAGTACCTCTTCTACCTTCCCCAGTTCACACCCAGACTGGATCTCGGGATGTCTGTCTCGCAAACACACGTGACCGCCCTCCTGAAACATTGTAGCCAGATTGTATCCACCAAAAGCTATCAATTCGATGGTGCGGGTAGAGACATTTCAAACTGAGTGAGGCTATCAATCTCCATCAGTTACCCATCTAACATAGCATCCCCCCATACACATGAATGTGCGTTGGCCTCTCCCAGACAGCTAGCTAGCCATATATCTGACTGGGAGATGAGATTAATGGCCATATCTCTGACTGGTAGACAATATTCATGTCGATGACAGTGCATTTACTGAGGCGTGATTCCAATTAGTGTCTGTCAGGGCTGTATTATCATGGCTCCTTGGTCCTATTTGCTTAGTAATGTTACATCAGCGAGCGAGAGGGGGAGTAAACAACACGTTGGATTGTCTGTCTATAGATACATCCCAAATGGAATTTCCTTTATAGCGCACTACTTTTGACCAGGGCCTATAGGGTGCCTTTTGGGACACACTCAATAACATCTGGAGATTAGAATCATAAAGAGAGCCATGAAACACAAATGTGCTGCTGCCTTCAGATTAGATACCTCCTCTAAGACCCAAAGCCCTTGTTACTCAACTTCTGGGCCTGTGTCACAAATGGCACCCTGCTCCCTATTTACTGCACTACTTTTGACCAGGGCCCGTAGGGTGAGCACTATATAGGGAATTTGGAACGCAAAGGCATTGATTTAAGAATGTAGAAAAGAGAGGGAGCCATGCATTTGATGACACACGACTCACTCACGCAGCGACAAAACTTGGACAGGAAAATTATTACGGGATACTCAACAGACAAACAAATACTCTCCAATAAAAAGAAGTGAAGCCATGGACGAGTTTCTGGCCCCACACTAAAGTCCTTCTCTCCTTCCCCTGTCATCCAGCAGCATTTGTCCAATTCTTTGAAAAATGGGGAAAGGCACGAATAAGAGCTGAAGCTGGCAGCAAATGAAACAGTATGAACATACGTAATAAATAAGGGCTTAAATCAAAAGCCATATGCAAGAGCACCAAATTCACTGCAACTTTATATGTAAATTAACATAAGAGAGACGAGATCTGACCGGATCATGAGTAGCCCAACTCAGGCTTTAGTACTCGGGAGCAGAATGGGACAGGGAAAACACACACACACATTTGGCATGGTCCCTCAGATCCTCAAAGAGTTCTACAGCTGCACCAGAAAGCATCTTGACTGGCTGCATCACCACTTGGCAACTGCTTGGCATCCGACCGCAAGGTGCTACGGAGGGTAGTGCGTATGGCCCAGTACATCACTGGGGCCAAGCTGCCTGCCTTCCAGGACTTCTATACCAGGCAGTGTCAGAGGAAGGCCCAAAGCACAGACTGTTCTCTCTGGTATTGCACAGCAAGCAGTACCAATGCAACAAGTCTGGAACCAGCATTACCCTGCACAGCTTCTACCCTCAAGCCACAAGACTTCTAAACAAGACTGCTAAATAGCTACCTGCATTGACCCTTTTTTGCACTAACTCTCTTGCGTTGACTCTACACACACACGCCCCAACACACATACTATGCACACACATACATACTGACACCACACACTTTCACACTCACCACATGCACTGCTGCTACTGTCTATTATCTATCCTGTTGCCTAGTCACTTTACATCTATCTATATGTACATAGCTACCTCAATTACCTCGTACCCCTGCACATCAACTCGGTACTGGTACTTCCTGTATATAGCCATGTTATTTTTACTCTTTATTGTTATTTGTTATTCACTGTGTATTTATTTCTCATGTCACTATTCATAGTTTTTATTTTATATCTTATATCTAACTCTGCATTGTTGGAAATAGACCCGTAAGTAAGCATTTCACTGTTAGTCTACACCTGTTGTCTCTGAAGCATGTGACAAATCCGATTTGATTTGACACAGACACTAGCCTGAGGGGAGTTTAACTGCTTGTGTGGGAGAGAGCGAATACGATCCATCATTGGCACACACCATTTTTACAATAGGTCTAAATATCACATTAACCAGTACTTTGTCTCCCTGCCATCATATTCTGTTTCAATCCTCTCCAGAACGGGATAAAACATAAACACATATCAAAACATATACAGAAGACGGTTCGCCACAGGATTCAGCTCAGATCTTTTCCATTTTAAAGAATAACACCAGTTATACGGGGCTGATGATTCTATGATATAAACAGAGACAAACACACAGACAGAAAGACAGAGCGAGACTTGAACTGCTTGTTGAGAAAATCTGCATTTTGTTATGAGAAAACAAGAGAGAAGATCTTGCTGCAGATACTGTCCTGGTCTGTCATGCTTTGGCAACAGTGGCAACCACCCATTCATGCCAAGCAAGCATTTATTGACTTGAGAGAGCGAGCGAGAGGGACGCCAAGTTTGTGCGACTCGTTTGACCGAGGTCTGAGCCTCACCCACCGCACCACCTGCCAGCGTACTGCGCACGCACACATACACACGGCTGTACTACACCTCCTTAACCTGACCTTCCTGTCAACCTTAAACACAGCTGACTCAAAACCCCTTCAATTAGACAGAAATCTCCATATTATTTCAGCATATTCATTGAAACTGTATTCCTCTGGAAAATTTGGAGAACGGCTTTTTGGAACGGATGGCAGAGAAGACTAGACACACAATGATCATGTTCCAGAGAAGAAAAAAAATCACAAAGTCTCGGCGAGGCCCAATATTTATCTGGGTGTGGACGTCTGTGGACGCAGACGAGACAGAAACACAGGATCTAACCATTACACTGTCATCTTCCAAGGAGTACATCAAATATAAAGTCTGCCTCCTGAATGGTACCCTATTCCCTTTATAGTGCACCATTTTATACCAGAACCCTATGGAGCGCCTACCCTATTCTCTAAATGGGGCTTGGTCAAACGTAGTGCAGAATATAGGGCATAAGGTGCCATTCGGGACATGACAAAACATGTTTTTTAATATTGTAGGAGATGTCAGCTGACATCTAGTGAGGTTCAAGGGTAAGTAAAAAACCTGGTTTGTGTCCCAAATGGCACCATTTTCCCTTATAGTGAAAATACCTAGTGCTCTAAATAGAGAATAGGGTGCCATTTGGGGCACTGCCCTGGTTCAGTAGACATTGTAAACGTCTCAGCCATAATACACTTGTTTCATACTGGCAATCTGTCCTTCAACACAGTACAAGCCAATCCACACACACACACACACACACACACACACACACACCACACACACACACACACACACACACACACACACACACACACACACACACACACACACACACACACACACACACACGAAGTCAAATGCGTTCCCAGAACAGTGAGCACTTACCGATGAGTAGATCTTCTTTCGCACTGTATTCTACTTGTTCATGCCAGAAAATGAGGTGAAAACCGGTATTTCTGAAATTGAATGGAACAATACAGGGCAGGAGGCTGCAAGGTGTGACCAATACTATTAGCAGGAACTACACATGCTCTCCTCGACGTGATTTCAACTTTAATCTTCTCTTCTTTTGGACTATAGACTACCAATGTTATTGTCGTAGCCTAAGTAAATGCTTTGTTTTATCCTACGTTTTGTGTAGACTACATCAATCCATTGTAGAAGAGTGCTACTTGGTCAATGTTACTGAGCTCATGCACTCACCTGTCTTAATTGGTTAATTAAAAGGCAATCTGGGATACAAACAACAAATTTCTCAAAGCCAATTCCTCAGCTGGTTACCAAAAAAGTGGCTGGGTTCCCACTTTGTTGTTATTTGAATCCCAGATTGCCCCTTTAACAAACCTTGAACGAGTGATGAAGTCCACACTCTCACAGATGTGAAAAGTGGGTCATTTTGTTTTTGCTGCTGAGCCATTCAACGAATACAACACACACAATTGATTTAAAAACACTTATTCTTTCAGTAATGACATTGAATAATGTAGATACGAAACAAATAGCTGGTGTCATTTATACCCAGAAAAGAAAGCAGCATCTCCACCATGACTTTGCTGCATTGGGAAACGTGTGAAATAGATTGACAACATGTGTAGGCCTTTACACAATGTATCTGTCATTTTCAAATTTTCTTTGACTACCTCATTAGAGAGGTTGCTGACTGCCACATAATGTGCCAATAACGCGAATAACCCCTTTCTTCTTCCAAACTACAAAACACTTCACACCCAAGTGCTTTCATTATTAGCCTAGTTTGGTGTGAGAGGAAAGAGAAAGACCTGCATCCAAAATGGCACCCTATTCCCTATATAGTGCACTGCTTTTGAAAAGGGCTCTGGTCAAAAGCAGTGCACTGTATAGGGGATAGGGTGCCATTTGGGACGCACTCCAAGCGCCTCATACCTCTTCAGACTTCTGAGAGGTCGTTTTCACGTGAACAAAACAAACGGGAAGAAATTAACACCGAGTAAAAACACACTGGGGGTGTGTTTAATTAGGACAAAGGAGGGAGGAAAAAAAGAGAGCAAAGAAAAAAGTGGGAGAGAAAGCATTGCTTTATCTTGTTTTTATTAAAAGCAGCAGTAAAGGCAACCATGCAAACATCCTCTTGATTGGGCGGGCGGGGGAAGTCGTGATGGTGGTAATGAATTGGATATGCAGTGCGTGTGTGTGAGTGCACTTGTCCAGTATTCAAAGCTGATCAGAAAGCTTTGACTGAGTGGGCTAGAACTGTATAGGCTCCCCGCAATGTGCTATGGCCACTGTCAGGACACGCATCCCAAATGGCGCCCTATTCCCTAAATAGGGCACTACTTTTGACCAGAGCCTTATGGGCCCTACTCAAAAGTAGTGTACTACATAGGGAATTAGAGTACTATATGAGACATAGGTAATGCACTTGCCCTCCAAATTCCGTGTTGCTGGTTCAAATCCTCTTCGGATCGTCCGTTCCTCCTAAATCCTCCTAAATTGGGTKATCTCTTTCTCCCACAGCGTCTCTTGGAATGATGGAACATTTCCTCTAGAATGATGAGGAGAGATAGGAGTTCCAAAGGGCTATCCATTACCAATTAGCTCTGTGGATTCACACACGCAAATGCATAGGATAAATGCCGGAGACACACACAACACACCGAACGGACACACACACAGAAACACACACCCTGGTCTATGGGAAAGTTACAGGGCGGGTCTCGTAGCCTGAATTCTAGACTCCACTGTATACTCCTTCAAAGCATACTTGTCGACCTCTATAGATGTACTAATGCTGTGAATCAGCATCAATCTGCCTCCGTAAGGCTGTAAATAATGAGGCAGGACAGTTCGATAGCTGACCACAGATTGGTCTGCATCCCAAATAGCACCCTACTCCCTATATAGGGGACAGCATATAGGTAGTAGGGTGCCATTTGAGACCCAGACGTGGTGGTCTGGATCCAAAATGGCCCCCGCTTGGATCTCCTGGGTGGCCTGGACTGCCTCAGTTGCTTCAACTAGGCCTGGTTTATTAAAGGCAGAATGGTAAACAGATTCTCGGGTATTGGGAGGCTCTCCGAACTCTCGGGGATAATAATAAGGATATGAAAGAGAATCCCCACTGATACTCAATAACATTGCATTTGAGGGGAATCCTTTTTATCTTTCACATACAATGTGAAATGGTATCCTATTCCTTATATACAGTATGGTGCACTAATTTTGACCAGAGCCCTATGGGCCCTGGTCAAAAGTAGTGCACTATAAAGGGAATAGGGTGCTATTTGGGATGCAGCCATGGGAACTTATCTCACCCATACGCTGCGATGACGATAACAAAGCAATATGGGGAACAGTAGGGCGTCACAATGTCTACAGTACATCCCAAATGGCACCCTATTCCCTATATAGTGCACTATGTTTGACCAGGGCCTATAAGCTAGTGCACTAGGGAATAGGTTGCCATTTGGGACACACACCAAGTCATGTGTATGAGTTATGACACATCGAGATATGTTCCCATACGTACTGTCCATGTGAATGACAGCATTAAAGGAGAAAGCATATAAGACATCTGTGTGGCAGGGACTTCTTTAACTTCTCATTCTTCAGAAACCCTTCATGCTTTGATAGTTTGATGACATGACAAATAAGAGAATAGGAGAGACACATGTAGTCAGAGAAAATATTGATACTAAAAACGAACCAAGCGTTACTGGCAAATAATAATCTATCTGTGAAATAAAACATAACAGATGGCAATCAAACAACATAGTTTTCCATCAAACAAAGAGTGTCCAAAATGGCACCCTATTCCCTTTTTAGTGCACTACTTTTGACCAGGACCCATAGGGCTATGGTCAAAAGTAGTGCACTATATAGGATATAGGGTGCCATTTGGGATGTGAACATAGTCTTTAATAAAGAAATATCAAAGAAGATGATCTCATTTCACACGAGGAAAGAGGAACGTTGCTGAAAGCTACATGTACAATGGTGCTAATTACACCCAAATCAACACGCCCTTGAGACTTGATTAGGCCAAATCAACACACTCATACACATCTTTTCTGGCAAGGATCCTTTTGAAAAACCACATCCCTTTCCACTGAATAAACTTTCCCCACTAAACGTGAATAAACGTTCTGTGGAAATACCTTGGATGGCTGTAGTCTGCATACCATGCTTTATTATATGTCTGTGTTAGCATGGGAGGGAGAATGCTGATGGTAATCCTGACGCATCCCTGTACAGGAACAACCCTCAGGCTACGTCCCAACTGACACCCTACTCCCTATACAGTGAACTACTTTTGACTAGCCTGGTCAAAAGTAGTGCACTACATAGGGAATAGAGTGCCATTGGGACACACGTCTGGGGCTGAGAGGCTTTCTTTAGACCACATCCCGTTTTGGAGGGTGGGAGGGATGGAGGTAGTTGAAACAGGCAGCGCTTGGTGAGACATGGCGGGCGCACGTTTGAACAAGGCGTTCATACGGTGCCGGAGCGGGGTGTCTTCTCACACTCAAACCAGCATAATGTCTGTGGTGGGTGTACGTGGGGAGGGGTGTGTGTGTCGGGTGCATGTGTGTGTTTGTGTGTGTGTGTGTGTACACGTGGTTACATACTGTATGTGTCTGTGTGAGCCTTTGCGCATGGAAAACTGAATCTGCACTTATGTCTCCTCTGCTCAGACAGCTACAGCTTAACTTCAACACTACCAGGCAAACACACACACACGCACACACAGACAGACACACAGTTTAACTTCCACACGCCCAGGAAAACACACACACACACACACACGAACACACACAACCCGCAGACAGCCACAGTTTAATTTCCACACGCCCAGGCAAACAGAGAACTGTTAGAAACGTAACTGTGGTCAGTGGGGATCATTGCTGCTCATCACCACAGCTAGTGTTTAAAGCACAAGACACACAACCTACAGAGATCATCTGGTTGCAGACCTGTGTTGAATAACTATTAGAAACCTGTCAGACACTTTCAGCGTTTGCTTTAGCCTGCCTGGAGTGCCAGGACTTTGTATTGGTTCCATTGCAACAGGGAAGTTCAATCAAGCACAGATAAAGCAAATTATTTGAAATAGTATTTAAACCCAGGTCTGTCTGGTTTGGATGGAAAATGGTAGAGCAATAATTGATGATGTGTGCATCTCAAATTGCACCCCATTTCCTTTACTGTACTTTTGACCAACACCCATAGTGCACACTATATAGGGAACAGAGCGCCATTTGGGACGCATACAATGTGTTATGATAGGTTTACTTATGTAAAAACATGGCATCAATCACTTCCAGGTTTTTATTCAATGGTTCAGTCAGTGCATAAAAAAGAAACAATCTTTTTATCCATTTTGTAAGTATTTGCATGTCAACAGAAGTATAACAAAACTCATAGCTACCAAAGGAACAGTCGTAGATCAACATAACAGTGTAGACCAGGATTGTTAACTTTCCCAAAATGTCTAGGTTTTCCCAAGAAATCCTGGAAGGAGGAATGGGGATTCCAGACTTCCCTTACCAGGGGCAAGTTCTAAAGTCGCAGTCTCCTGAACAGACCCATGGTGTGGTGAAGAAACATTCTTCAAGTTATTAACAGAATTTAGAATGAACAGAATTTAGAATGAACAGAATTTAGAATGCACAACATTTAGAATGAACAGAATTTAGAATGAACAAAATGTTGTGTAAAAGAAGGAAGCATATCCTTTTCAAATCAAGGTGAGTATCTGTAACAAAGCCTGCATACCAGCTACTGTTTTTTAAAACAATGGAACTTTAGGTATAGAATAAAAACAGATCTGGGATCAGGCTACAGAATGTAGTGTGGGGAAAAATAATCTTCAATTCAAGGTGAATATCTGCTCCATTATTTTATTCCCTTGAAAGCCATTCCACTTTAAAAACCAGCCCTTAAGTGCCTATCCAGAGATTGGCTCTATACAGTACAGTACATGTGCTACAGTCTCAAAGTATGCTTCTAGCTTGGAAACAACAATGCTTTTTTTTCTTTCAACTCCCCAAAAGACGTAAGCATGCTAAAATAGCAAGCACAAAGAAATATTCAGTTATATTTCATACTTCATACTCTAAAGTTGTCCTATTTTCGACAATAGTTCACACATCTTGGCGCTACATGGCCTCAGAAATATCACCCTCTGTGGAAAAAGTATACAATCTTTTTTTATATTCCTCACTGAGTGAATTATAAAAAATAATGGTCTCTGTACACAATATTGAAAATGCCCAGTGGTTTGCATAATTATTTGATTGGATCAATGTCTCTCTCCTGTCTCATCATATAGGCCTGTGAAAACACGTGCACACGCGCGCGCGCACACGCACACAACACACACACACAACACACACAACACACACACACACACACACACACACACACACACACACCACACACACACCACACAACACCACAACACACACACCACACACACAACCACACACAACAACACAACCCAACACACAACCCACCCACCACCACACCACAGCACACACACACAAAGATGAAAACATCAGTCTCCTTAGAAACCAAGATTCAGACACAATTCAACAACCAACCGCTAATAAGAAATAATAGCCTAAGCAATTACAATAAAACAGACTTTAATATTTGAACATGTCAAAGATAAACATGAGTTGGAAAATGAGAATGAAGCCTGGTTGGTTGGTTGGGGACTGAGAGAGATGGTTCCAGAGGGCTCTGAGTTCTGGCTCTGAGTTCTGGGTCTGTGTCCCAAATGGCACCCTATTCCCTACATAGTGAACTATTTTTTACCAGAGCCCTATAGGCCCTGGTCAAAAGAAGAGCACTATATAGGGAACGGGGTGCCATCTGGGTCACAGCATATGGGAGATGAGTGATAGTGCATGGTGACTTCAGCACCCAGAGCTAGGGTTTGGGTTGGTTGTTACTATAGTTACTGTGGCAGCATTGTTAGCTCATGACGTGTCAGATAGCCAAAGCGTCGGCCCGACCAGGGCCTCTCTAACACCTCTATGCAGGCTCTCTCTCTATATATATACCCCCCCTCTATGTATCTCTCTCTCTCCAACCTGGCGCTCTCTTTCTCCATCTATCTCTCTCACTCTCTGTCCCTGGCTCTTTCTCTCTCCAGACTGTCACACACTCTCTCTCTCCCTCCTTTCTCCCTCCCTCTCTCTCTTTGACTCTGGGAACTGTGGGCAGAACTTGTCGACCAGCTAGCGCCACAAGAAGGCAGAACCGCAGAGAACCTTGTCTAAACCAACCAGACACTCTCTGTCTACGTCCCAAATGGCACCCAGGCGCTTGTCAAAGGTAGTGAACTACATAGGGAATAGGGTGCCATTTGGGACACACACWTTCCCTCTGCCCAAACCCTCTCTAAAGACTTGACGCTGTCTGTCTGCAGTGATTTTAAACCCTGTAAACACTTTTCCCTAAGCACCCAATACTGACTTAATGGACCTGGGTATAAGAGGTGCCTTTCTCCTTCTCTGTCTCTCTCGCACTCTCTCACTCTCCTCTCTCTCTCCAAAATGGCCGATGTCCACCAATCGCATTGCAGAGCCGGTACGTCTTCCAATCTAAGGACTAATTGGAGGGTCTATAAAGGAAAATGGAGGCTTCTGAGTCACCTATTGGTAGTTGCCGMGGCAACATACACTGCAGTGGTTGCCGGGGACTCTGAGTGAGGTCATTGACAGACAGACATGGAGGCTCCATCAAATGAAGTCGCCTCTCGTCTCTAATGGGATAAAGGAGTCGTCTCAACCCAACGCGGTGGCTTCAGACACCACTAATAAGAAACAGACCGGCTGATATTACGGTGTTATTGGATAGCTTTTTGATCCATATAATAATATATCATAATATCACAATGATATAGGAGAATATAATCCGTATTTCTATAATCCATGACTGCTACCTGGCATAACACCTTTGCCAGACTAGGTTGTTATGCTTTTGAGTGTAAATTATTTTACACTTATATGAGTGATGTTGAAATATGTTACAGTTTTGTAAATGTGTACGGTATAATGACAGACTGATTTCCGGTCTTATTGGATGGCTTTCTCATCCATATAATCATATAATCATATAATCATAATCAAATCCATATGCTGTAATCATGTCCATGCTACCTGGTACTGTATAACGCCTTTTGGTAGTCTCCCGCTGGGCACACACTGGTTGAATCAARGTTGTTTTCACGTCATTTCAATGAAACGATGTTGAACCAATGTGGAATAGATGTTGAATTGACATCTGTGCCCAGTGGGCTGGTAGACCACGTTTTTATGATGTTATTGTGAAACCCATATTTTACCGTATTTTGCATAAATATGAAACCGTTTTAAGAGTAAAGCGTGAATAACATGATTTTAAAAATAGGAATATGACAGAGAGATGATTGTTGATAATGACTACAGTTGATTGGGTTATCTTATTGGTGTGATTATGATTGATTGTGACAGACTAGTACCTTTGGGTTTAGGTGCTCACCTGAGAACACTGATCTCTTATTGGCATCTCGTACCCCACCTGTGAATACATCAGAACAGACAATAACACTAATTAGTCCACATGACTGGGACTCTGACTGACATCCCATCCAACATGGCAACATATTGTAGCGTTTTCAGGGGMATTCCAGCTGGGACTCGAACCACAACCCCAAAGCAGATAACTCCTTTGGAGGAGTTTGTGACACCCTCATCAAGGGTTGCTGCCAATATCATATGAAAACAACTCTATCAGCACCCATCAAACTACCTAGAGTACGTACAAACCATCATTACAGAGACGTTGGCAGTTGTATACACACATTACCATGTTAATTCATCAAGTTAAAGCAAAGAATATTTTTGTATTTTTTTCATGAGGCCACTGTTGATGTAGTCCCAGAATGTGTTGCATGTTAGCAGTGGACTAATGAAAAAAATATCAAAAGATAGTTTTGGAGTGGAGTTTTCCTTTATATTTATTAAATTGGGTAGTTAGTCTGAGACATGAGCCACAGGGTGGTTGGGAAGAGAAGGGGACAGGAGGGGGACTGACTACTCCATTGACTACTCACTACTTTCATCTCATTGAGGTCGCTGCGGTTACCCCATTGTGGAAGTCTCTAGAATAACAGGAAATAGCTATGGATGGCTTTTTTTTCTTTATTATGTAGCCCTGTGCCATAGACTTGGCGCCAGCTCAGACACACGAACCAAGGCACTGGCATGGCAGCAGAGATGAGGGGAGGGTGGCTGGGAAGGAGGGGGGGTGTCACTGTGCCAATGAGCTAAGCATACATCTAATGACACACACACACARGAACACACACAGGCATACGTACGCACAAATGTCAACACAGACGCACGCACACACACTTACTGAGTCAGTCAGCAGTCATCTCACCCCATGAGCCCTCTCTCGTGTCTTGCAGCTGGGCATCTCTCTCTTTCTTTCTCTTGCTCCCGCTCTTCTCCATCTCTCTCCCCTCTCCTCCTCTCTCTCTCTCTCTCTCTTCCATCTCTCTCCCCTCTCCTCCTCCTCCACCTCTCTCCCTCCCTCTCTCTCCAGTAGTGTGTGGCTCGTATCCTTTTAAAAACACATCTTTGCCATAGCCCGAGTATATTAGCTGAAAACGTTTGGTCACTTCACCAGCTATGTTCCTTTTGGCACAACAACCCTCCATACACAAGGGAGACCTGTCATGTAGTCTTACAGTTCCATTTGAGTGCCGCCATTTTGCGTAACGCAATGTTTGGTTTGACTTGGAATTCCTGGATGCATCCCAAATGGCACCCTATTCCCTATATAGTGCGTTACATTTGACCAGAGCTCTAAGGGCCCTGGTCAAAAGTGGTGTACCACATGGGGAATAGGGTGCCATTTGGGAAGCAGTCCCTGTTTCATGAGTTCCATAAAAACCTTTGGCCCTCTGACTCCAATTCCCACTTGCATTTCAGTCTCAGTACAAGCAGATGGTTACAGGCCCTGTTGTTTACTGAGAAAACTGTGTGTGGATACCAAATGGCACCCTAATCCCGATATAGTGCACTACTTTTGACCAGAGCCCTATGGATCCTGGTCAAAAGTAGTGCACTTCATAGAGAAAAATGTGGCATTTGGGACACGTTATGTGATACATTATTTGCAGAATATTTCTGTCACTGTTCTGGGAAAGAGAGGAATTAGGGCCAAATGACAGATTTAGTTCCATCTGGCTTGATAGATAAATTCAATTAATTGACTTCAACATGAACAGAATTATGTACGATGAACTGTACTTACACTGTAGCGGTATAATCCACCCACACTGAAGAAGTTGGCTATGTGTGGATATGCACTCTCCTTCTGTATGTTTTTTCAATGACAGAGACCGGTATGCAATGAAGGGGAGACAGAGAGAAGGGAGATACTSAGTTGGGCCGGTAGGTGCCGGGATTCGTGCCCACACAGTCAGGGGAATCGTATATGTGCTGAGGGCGGTGGTCTTAACTACAAGGCCAACGTCAGGCACGTGTTCTGTGTGTGTGTGTTCATTGACGCATTTGTACAATACCAGGATCTGAAGCCATCTCTGAGGATGTGGCGATACGCAACTCTCACCATAAAAGTTAAGAGCACGTACATTTGATGGCTTGATAGGACTATTGAGACCATATTATCTTATTATTTATTACATATGAATAATTATGACATATTACTACATTCAACCGATTTATTTATCTGAACATCAAGAGGGGACTTCTGATCTAATTATGTAATGTTCAAAGATGGAGGTTGCGTCCCAAATGGCACCCTATTCCCTATATAGTGCACTACTTTGTCCAGAGCCCTATGGGCCCTGTACGGAATAGGGTGCCATTTGGGACACACTCCTAGTGATGTCATGTTCAAAGGACAGAGAGAGAGAGAGCTACGTCGTACCCAAGCCAGACTTATATAACGATTTATGGATTCATGAGATGCAACGGAGAGTCCTTCATGTCCATCGACTAGCTCTTAATGTGAATAAATCTCTTAAATGACGGCTGGAGATGTAATCTTAGACGATATCAACAACCTTATCCACCCAGAAATCACATATTCAGCTTTTAAAACTTAACAAGATGTCTGCCTCCTGTGTAGCAATGGTCATTTCATCACTAAACTCTCATTTTCTTGTACTGAATTTAACAGCGTACATTAAGGTATAAATCCCCTTTTTTAGGCCGACGGAAAGCCATACTCTGTACATTAATCACAGAAAATTGAAGTAATGACATAAATAAATTGAACTACGGAAATTACAGTGTTGGCATTAAGAGGCATTAAGAGAGTGATCGGTCATCTTATGGGACAGTAGAATACCACTGACTTCATGAAAAAGTTTGACACTGTGAAACACTGAGGAAAAATGACTTCCCTTGTGAGTCAGTATGGGAGAGAAAAGACAAAAAGGTGGGGAGAGAAATAAACAGCAATGAGGATAAAGATGGAGACAGAGGTAGAAAGAGAGCAATAAAGGGAGAAAGAGAGAGACAGGGCCAGAAAGAGATAGAGCAGAGAAAGAGAGAGAGTGGATGAAAAGTGTCAGGTAAGGACTCACACTTGTCCTGCTCAGGTGGTTCCAGAAGGTCACTCTCTGTGTCACTGGGAATGTGCCATGGCTGTCTGATGGCCTGCAGCTGCTGGTAGAACTCATCCTATAGAAGAGGAGATGGGATGGGAGGAGAGGAGATGGGAGGAGAGGAGATGGGATGGGAGGAGAGGAGATGGGAATGGGAGGAGAGGAGATTGGAGGAGGAGAGGAGATGGGATGGAGGGAAGGAGATGGGATGGAGGAGAGGAGATGGATGGAGGAGAGGAGATGGGATGGGAGAGAGGAGATGGTGGAGGAGAGAGATGGATTGGAGGAGAGGAGATGGGAGGAGAGGAGAGGAGTGAGGAGAGGAGAGGGATGGGGGAGGAGAGGATGGGAGGAGAGGAGGAGGTGATGGATGGGGAGGAGAGGAGATGGGAGGAGAGGAGATGGGAGGAGAGGAGATGGGATGGGAGGAGAGGAGATGGGAGGAGAGGAGATGGGAGGAGACATTACAGGGTTGACTCAAGCTGTAGGTAAACAACAGGTGTCTAATTGAGTATAAAAAAACGACCTACAAATCATTTTGAGAGGTTGTTTTTAAGTTTAACAAAGTGCGATGAGCTCCATTTAGTGATGAGCTCTGGCCGTGATAGCATAACAACAATGTATACTATACATACAACTTGTTTGGAATTAGAGAGATAAATAATTGAATCATCATGATGGAAAGCAGCATACATAGCTATACATTTACAAACGTAGGCATACAACATGAACTGGGCTAAGGTTTAGAGTGAACCATAAAAAAAACATGTTCTTCTGGAAAATATATATCTGATACAGCTGTTAGAAGTCTGTAAGCAACTTTGAGGCTTGAACACATCGCACAGAATGTGGATCTAGAGTTCGTCTGCCGATCGTTCAGCACGCTGTGTTTTATGGACCACCCACTGTAGACGTCTGACTGACGACATTTAGGTCGATTCTACATGTAAAACCGGTGCGCACTCGGTTTGCAAATTACTGCCGGCACTCTGTTCAGAGGTACTAAGTACTCTCGGCTGGCAAACTGTTGATGTTTCTGAGCCTTTAGATTCTGTCATTTTTAAACCACTCATTTATTTTAATTTTTRTTTGTATTTCTAAACGTCTCGATGGTTGAAAACAGAGAAAATCTATCTATCGCTCTCTCGCCCTCTCGTTCCATCTCCTCGCTCTCTTTCTCTCTTGTTCCATCTCCATCTGTCGCTCTTGCTCTCTCGTTCCATCTCCTCTCTCATTCCATCTCCTCTCTCTCTCTCTCGCTCTGTCTAAAAGGAAAATTACAGAGAAATTGTTAGTGAACTAGAAACCAAAGAGTTCCCCATTTTAGTTCTACAGCTTTTAAAACCAAGTACACCTTGGAGTATAGTCCTCGGGGCCAAACTTTAATAAATAAATTGCCCGTGTTCCCTTCTAATGGCTTTTATGTGTTCTAGTTTTGTTCCCGTCGAAAGGATTTTATGTGTTCTAGTTTTTCAGTGTTAAAAGGTGATGGATGTTTCCCAGTCAGTCAGTAAGCTGGTCAGCCAGCCAGCCACTCAGTGAGTCAGTCAGTCATTTAGCCAGTCAGTATGACTGTCTTTTGTCGAGTCCTGGTCAAAAGTAGTGCACTATTAAAGGGAGTAGGGTGCCATTTGGGACGTAAACGCAGTGTTTCAAGAAGAGTTTACAACAGGAAGAGGAAGAATCAGGTTTGTACATCCATTCTTTACTGTCCTCTCTCTTGCTCCCCTCTCTCTTGCTCCCCTCTCTTCCTCTCCCTTGTTTTCTGTACATCCAGTTTTATAAACAGGCCCAGGATTTTTTTTCTCTCTCTCTCTCTCTCTCTCTCTCTCTCTCTCTCTCTCTCTCTCTCTCTCTCTCTCTCTCTCTCTCTCTCTCTCTCTCTCTCTCTCTCTCTCTCTCTCTCTCCTTCTCTATCTCCACTTCTCTATCTCCACTTCTCTCTCTCCATCACTAGCTGTCTACCAGGTGATGCACACTCACTCACACACACCTCATACTCACAGAAACACACACACTCACAGCCAACACTGCTGTCACATGTTATAGAGACATTGAACCACTGGACACTTCCCGTTTCACTCTGTGTATTTAAATACTGTATCCTCGACATAGCTTATTCTAATATTTCTACTACTGCACGATGTATTCTTACACTGTTTATACACACCACATATTTATTTACATTCTGGATTATTGACATAGCTCATTCTAATATATCTACTGTTGTACATATAATTCTTAGTATATCTGGTGTAAATTCTCCAGCTATACTGCACATACGTCTAGATTGTATTTTGATTACTGCTACACTGCTATTTGGGTTGTTAATTGGGTTGTTAATTTCTTGTTTCTTTTGTACTCTTTCTACATTTTAATTATTTGTGTACTTTGACATTTTACTGCAATAAACTTTGATTTGATTTGATGGCTCTCTCTGTTCTTCTCTCTCTCTCTCTCTCTCTCTCAGTGGACACTAGTCATCCCGCTGGTCCAGGTGGCTCCAATCATTTGTGAATCAGAATCAGGTGACTCCGCTCCGCTCGCTGGTGTTTTTGATAATCTCAGTAGGCGTCAACCTCAAGCAACTGTCCAAAAAATCCAGAGGAATCACAAAACTCCTGCCCGCGATTAATAAAGCCCTCAGAAAGGGGGTCTCATATTTAACAATGTGGCTGTGAAGTAGACCATGAAAAGGAACTTGAGACAAAAAAATCCCATTGAAATATTCCCCTTTAAAGCCAGACACATTTTTTCCACAGTGAGTAGACATCCTACTGTATGGACCTCCCATCACTATGCCACACCCCCCATGATGTCTCTGTGTGTGTGTGTGTGTGTTCTATGCACCCTCACGTGCTCTCATGTTCTAATGCCAACCTATTACAACCCATTACATTACCCAAGGAATTACAATAAATTAGGGGTAAATTTCACTTCCATGACCCAAGGTTTATGGTAATTAAACCTGGGTTTTTCTGTTATTTTACACACTGGTTCATCCTAAATGACCTACTGCATGACAAACGAAGGTCAGTTTTGACTTATCCCTCTTATAGTTTAGGTTATGATTTTGAAAGGCTGATCCTAGATCTGTGCTTTAAGGAAACATCCCCCCGGTGTGAGTGGGTACCTCTGACAGATAGGCCCTGAGGCTGGAGGCCTTGCCCAGACTATCTGTCGTACTCAGCCCAGGAGGGGTGAGCAGGGGCCTGGGTCGGGTCGGTTGACTGGTAGGGGTCACCGGTCTGCTCCTCGACCTCCTGAACGTCACCTCCTTATGACCCCCGTGACCTCCAACACCTGGGGTCACGGCCGTCATGGCCGACCTGGAGGTCAGCAGGCTGTTGGGGGTCATGGGCCTGCTGCTGGGGGTTCTAGGAGTTGTAGTTCTGCTGCCGGGGTTGCTGGGAGAATGAGTTCTGTGACCAGTCGTCATGGTGAGGGAGGTTGGTTTCCGGGTGAGCAGAGGGCTAAGTTTGGGGCTGACCAGGGGGTAGCCTATGGAGCTGGGCTTGGCTGAGCGGGCGCTGAGGATGGGGGACTGGGGTCTGGAGGGTGGTCTGGAGGTCTGGCCTGGTAAGGGTAGAGTGTTGGGGAGGGTTCCCCCCGGGAGGGAGGTGTGGAACAGAGGGGTGAGGAGCAGACTACTGTGGGGGCTGTTGGGGCTCCGCTGGGCTAGTTTCCCCTGCTCTGCCAGCTTGGCCAGGTCCTTCTCCACCTCTGGAGGGGCACAGAGACAAAGACAGACAGGTTTGATAATTAAATGAATTCATGACAAATAACATACTGTATAAAAGTAAGGCCAAGGGACATAGTCAACAAAATATCTGGGCCTTATTATATAAAACAGAGAAAGGGCAAAGGTGGGCCATGTTCAGATGTGCACGTTTATCTTTCAAATCTTTCAAAAAAAGCATRGCAACGCTTTCATTGATGTGTGTTTCTGGACTAGAGACACAGGATGGACTCATTTACATTACAAAACATCCCAGAAGATATCACAGGCTTCATAACAGGAGAGTGGGACTGCTGCCTTTCCTTTTCGTGATGTTTGTCTTAAAACCCCTTTCACTGGTCATTGAAAACAATATTTACTGACTCTGTAAATTGTGGTGAATCCTGCTTCAGTAAAAATTCCGGATTGACATTAAAAACGAATGTCACATAACATGAAGWTTTCGTCCCAAATGGCAACCTATTTCCTATGTAGTGCACTACTGTTGACCAGGGCCCATAGGGCTCTGGTCTAAAGCAGTGCACTACATAGGGAGCAGAGTGCAATTTGGGACGGGTACCCTATTTCCTATGTAATGGCACCCAATTTCCTATTTCCTATGTAATGCACCCTATTTCCTATGTAGTGCACTACTGTTTACCAGGGCCCATAGGGCTCTGGTCAAAAGCAGTGCACTACATAGGGAGCAGTGTGCAATTTGGGACACACAGAAGTGTTATTCCAAAATTCTGAAAATATATTTGTTTGCTTTATTGGTAGTTACGAAAACAGTTTTGTTTGTCAGAGGATGGGATAGGACTGCCAATGAGAACATCTGGGGGTAGCCTGCTCTCCGCTCCTCATCTCCCTGTTTTTGTCCTTTTTAAGGCTCTGACGCTGTTGGGTTTTCAGCGATCCAAGCTGGGAGTTATCATGCGAGAGGGATATTTTCAGGAATGACTCACCGCGAAGAGTTCGTACCAAACGGCACCCCATTCCCTATAGTGCACTACTTTTACCAGAGCTCTATGGGCACTGGTCAAAAGTAGGGCACTATGTAGGAAATATTATGCCATTTGGGATGGACCCTAACTCCCTAAGCATTCTCAGAGAACCGTGTATTTGTGACATTTAATAAATGACACGTAGTGGAAGCATTACATGTACTTCATAAACCTTGACTTCAACCATTTATGAGCAAAGAGAGACTTCTCCAAAACAAACAACATTTCATTTTTCCACGCTTCAAAAATCCAAAACACATGTTCACTCATCGCAAATTACTAGCTACAGTCGATCCACATATTGCAAAATACTCCAAAACTACTATGATACTGTAGGTCAACTAACATTATACAAGAGCACTGAGCAGAGTTGGAGAGATGATTTAATCTTGTTTGAAAGTTTAAGAAGTGTGTGTCTGTAAGTTTGTTTGAAAACTCATCTAAATTGTTTGTATTGTATAGCGTCCATCCGGCACCCTGTGTATTTAATTCCATGACGTGGATAACTATATAGCTGGATCTGTAGTTAATTAGTTGTAATTGTAACAGTCTCTTGAAACCAGACAGAGATACTACACCATGGCAATATGTTCACTTACTGTATGTGTGTGTACATCATACTGACATTGTGTTCTTTGTTGTTTTAAATTAAACTCAGATACTGTGTGTGTGTGTGTGTGTGTGTCTGTGTTTGCACCATACACTAACATTGAGTCGTGTTGTTTTAGCCCATATGCTGTTATAGACTGTGTTTGTAGACCTGCTGACCTCTGATCCAATAGAGCTATATAATATAGGAGAACATGCCTGTATCCCAAATGGCACCCTATTCCCTATATAGCCAGTACTTTTGACCAGGGCGCATAGGGCATATATAGGGAATAATGTACCTGTGTGTAGAAATGAGAATATATGAGCAACTGAGATTATGGGAACCTTTATAGCTTAAAACCACACATTTTCGGTGGATTGGCAATCCCTGTAAAGTATCCTCCTTTTTAAATGAAGCCAATTCATTGCGGCTCTGCCACATAATTGGAAGAGGCAATTACTTAAAGAAGAAATTAAAGAATTAGTCTATTAGCCACCCATTAAAAACATGAAAAGGCAAAAAATGAGTCAAATGGTTTGACAGCAACGCCGCATAAAATTCAAGTCAGTTGGGATCAGGCTCTTTGATGTCCCAATACCTTGGAATCTGGTCTATGAACTGGTTTATACAAATCAACTGACACGTCAATCCGTTCGTTTTAATTGAAGATATTATATACAATACTTGCTACAAAGACAATGCTTAATAGATGGGGCATTGAACAGTCAGCCTTACACAGACTCTGCCACGAGGAAACAGAATCAATAGAACATGGTTTCTGGTACTGTCCATCGGTGGCTCACTCTTGGAGTCAGGTCKAGGAATGGTTGTTATGTCATAATATCAGGGTTCAGATGAACCTGCAAACTGTGCTGTTTGGGGATCGGAAAAACCTTGATCAGTCAATGGGAAAAATCATTATACTTTTGGGTAAAGTCATTATTTTTAGGGCAATATCAGTATAAATAGGGAGGCTCAAMACCCTTGTAAGACCTCACAGTAAAATGGAGGGTGGTATTGCAAAGGGAAATAGCAAAATGTTATTATACTGAGAAAGATGGGTTAATCTGTGGACATCGGAGGGTTGGAGTTAAGATCAGAATGAATAGTTGATTGGACTCTGTATGTGAAAATCCAGCACTTGCAGAAAGAGGAAATTAGGAATATACAGTACAGTATGTATAATTATTCAACTACATGTACCGTACATGTGAGCAAAAATATCTGTAAGTAGCAGTAGAAGTATTGTTGTCCTTTAGTTTACTCCAATCAATGACTCCGGGATGCTGGCCTTCTAGGCAGAGGTTTAAAGAAAAAGCCATATCTCAGACTGGCCAATAAACAGAAAAGATTAAGATGGGCAAAAGAACACAGACGCTGGACAGAAGGCCAGCATTCCGGAGTCGCCTCTTCACTGTTGACGTTGAGACTGGTGTTTTGCGGGTACTATTTATTGAAGCTGCCAGTTGAGGACTTGTGAGGCGTCTGTTTCTCAAACTAGACACTCTAATGTACTTGTCCTCTTGTTCAGTTTTTCACCGGGGCCTCCCACTCCTCTTTCTATTCTGGTTAGAGCCAGTTTGCGCTGTTCTGTGAAGGTAGTAGTACACAGCATTGTACGAGATCTTCAGTTTCTTGGCATTTTCTCGCATGGAATAGCCTTCATTTCTCAGAACAAGAATAMACTGATGAGTTTCAGAAGAAAGTCCTTTGTTTCTGGCCATTTTGAGCCTGTAATCGAACCCACAAATGCTGATGCTCCAGATACTCAACTAGTCTAAAGGCCAGTTGTATTGCTTATTTAATCAGCACCACAGTTTTCAGCTGTGCTAACATAATTGCAAAAGGGTTTCAAATGATCAATTAGTCTTTTCAAATGATAAACTTGGATTAGCTAACACAACGTGCCATTGGAACACAGGAGGGATGGTTACTGATAATGGGCCTCTGTATGCCTATGTACAGTCATGGCCAAGTTTTGAGAATGACACGAATATTAATTTCCACAAAGTGTGCTGCTTCAGTGTCTTTAGATATTTTTGTCAGATGTTACTATGGAATACTGAAGTATAGTGACAAGCATTTCATAAGTGTCAAAGTTTTTTTTTAAACAATTACATGAAGTTGATGCAAAGAGTCGATATTTGCAGTGTTGACCCTTCATTTTCAAGACCTCTGCAATCCGCCCTGGCATGCTGTCAATTAACTTCTGGSCCACYTCCTGACTGATGGCAGCCCATTCTTGCA
Organism: Salvelinus sp. IW2-2015; assembly: GCF_002910315.2. Lineage (NCBI taxonomy): Eukaryota > Metazoa > Chordata > Actinopteri > Salmoniformes > Salmonidae > Salvelinus > Salvelinus sp. IW2-2015. The sequence continues at coordinate 10,983,272 of NC_036867.1, read as the reverse complement.
TAATCAATGCTTGGAGTTTGTCAGAATTGGTGGGTTTTTGTTTGTCCACCCGCCTCTTTAGGATTGACCACAAGTTCTCAATGGGATTAAGGTCTGGGGAGTTTCCTGGCCATGGACCCAAAATATCGATGTTTTGGTCCCCGAGCCACTTAGTTATCACTTTTGCCTTATGGCAAGGTGGTCCATCATGCTGGAAAATGCATTGTTCGTCACCAATTGTTCCTGGATGGTTGGGAGAAGTTGCTCTCAGAGAATGTGTTGGTACCATTCTTTATTCATGGCTGTGTTCTTAGGCAAAATTGTGAGTGAGCCCACTTCCTTGGCTGAGAAGCAACCCCACACATGAATGGTCTCAGGATGCTTTACTGTTGGCATGACACAGGACTGATGGTAGCGCTCACCTTGTCTTCTCCGGACAAGCTTTTTTCCGGATGCCCCAAACAATCGGAAAGGGGATTCATCAGAGAAAATGACCCCAGTCCTCAGCAGTCCAATCCCTGTACCTTTTGCAGAATATCAGTCTGTCCCTGATGTTTTTCCTGGAGAGAAGTGGCTTCTTTGCTGCCCTTCTTGACACCCGGTCATCCTCCAAAAGTCTTCGCCTCACTGTGCGTGCAGATGCACTCARACCTGCCTGCTGCCATTCCTGAGCAAGCTCTGTACTGGTGGTGCCCCAATCCCGCAGCTGAAACAACTTTAGGAGATGGTCCTGGCGCTTGCTGGACTTTCTTGGGCGCCCTGAAGCCTTCTTCACAACAATTGAACCACTCTCCTTGAAGTTCTTGATGATCCAATAAATGGTTGATTTAGGTGCAATCTTACTGGCAGCAATATCCTTGCCTGTGAAGCCCTTTTTGTGCAAAGCAATGTGTTTCCTTGCGGGTAACCATGTTTAACAGAGGAAGAACAATGATTCCAAGCTCCACCCTCCTTTTGAAGCTTCTAGTCTGTTATTCGAACTCAATCAGCATGACAGAGTGATCTCCAGCCTTGTCCTCGTCAATACCCACACCTGTGTAAACGAGAGAATCACTGACATGATGTCAGCTGATCCTTTTGTGGCAGGGCTGAAATGCAGTGGAAATGTTTTTTGTGATTCAGTTCATTTGCATGGCAAAGACGGACTTTGCAATTAATTACAATTCATTTGATCACTCTTCATAACATTCTGGAGTATATGCAAATTGCCATCATACAAACTGAGGCACCAGACTTTGTGAAAATTAATATTTGTGTCATTCTCAAAACTTTTGGCCATGACTGTACAGTAGATATTCCATAAAAAAATAAACCGTTTCCAGCTACAATAGTCATTTACAACATTAACAATGTCTACACCGTATTTCTGATCAATTTTATGTTATTTTAATGGACAAAAAAAAATTGCTTTCCTTTCAAAAACAAGAACATTTCTAAGTGACCCCAAACTTTTCAACGTTAGTGTACATTTTAAGGAAAACAGTGTGTTTTACAATAGTTATCTTTTGTTTGTTTTTAATCCCACCCTTTAGCTCCACTCAACCCCTCCCATCTATCTACGAACACCAATCAGTTTTGATTTCTATTTGCCATATATTTTTCAACTGTGCTGTGATATTTCACAAATGTTCTGAACCTTTCTAGTCTCATAGTTTCTACGGATTGTAAATTAAAGATAAATATTCTGATAAAAGTAGTATATTATTGATCGATTGACTAAGAAGTGCTATCTGCAGGGTTAGCTCCAGGTAAATGATGCAACTCTTCAGCCATACCTGAACATGCGACTAAAAAGAAGCTACATATGGACAGTACCAAAACAAATGATCTAATGATTCTGTTTCTTTGCAGCAAAATCTGCATTCTATTGGTTGCAAGAATTTTGTATAATAATTTAAGTAGATTATTTTAATTATTTTAAAATCTGGCGTCGAGAGATTTACAGAGTTATCAAAACGTCACACCAAGGTAAGTGTCACGATCGTCTTGCTGAGAGAAAGTGGACCAAGGCGCAGCGTGTGCAAAATACATTCTTTTATTGTAGAGAAAGGAAAAAAAAACACGCAACGAACACTTTAACAAACAGAAACCAAAACAACAAACGATCGTGAAGCTAAAGACGTAAGTGCACACACAAGCTACAAACGTACAACATAGACAATTACCCACATTAACCTAATGCCTATGGCTGTCTTAAATATGGCTCCCAATCAGAGACAATTAATGACATCTGTCTCTGATTGAGAACCATTCAGGCAACCATAGACACAGCTAGACACCTATACTAAACACAAACCCATCTACTCTATTTAACCCCCTAAACCATACAACCACCCTAGACACTACAAAAATACTACAGTCCCCACTGTCACACCCGTGACCTAACTTAAAAAAATATATTAAAGAAAACAAAGAATACTAAGGCCAGGGTTGACAGTACCCCCCCCCAAAGGGGTGGACTCCGCCCGCAGAACCTGAAACAGAAGGGAGGGGCCGGGGTGGCCCCCATCATGGCGGCGGCTCGGGCGCGGGACGAGGCCCCACTCCACCATTGTCAATACCGCTTTGGTGGCGGCTCTGGAGCGGCGACCCTTGTAGCAAGTCCCGGACTGAAGACCATCCCAGAGGGCGCCACCGGACGGATGGGTAGCTCCAGACTGAGGACGGCAGCTCCGGACTGAGACGGCAGCTCCGGACTGAGGGAGCGGCAGCTCCGGACTGAGGGACGGCAGCTCCTGGCTGACGGATCTGGCTGCTCATGGCTGGCTGGCGGATCTGGCTGCCTCATGCTGGCTGGCGGATCTGGCTGCTCATGGCTGGCTGGCGGATCTGGGCTGCTCATGGCTGGCTGCGGATCGCTGCTCATGGCTGGCTGGCGATCTGGTGTATGGCTGGCTGGCGGATCTGGCTGGCTCATGGCTGGCTGGCTGGCTGCTGCTGGCTGGCGGCTCTGGCGCTCCTGGCTGGCTGGCGGCTCTGGCGGCTCCGGCTGGCTGCGGCTCTGGCGGTCCTGGCTGGCTGGCGGCTCTGGGGAGCCTGGATGGTTGGCGGCTCTGGCGGATCCTGGCTGGTTGGCGGCTCTGGCGGATTCCTGCTGGTTGGGGCTCTGGCGGATCCTGGCTGGTTGGCGGCTCTGGCGGATCCTGGCTGGTTGGCGGCTCTGGGGATCCTGGCGGTTGGCGGCTCTGGCGGATCCTGGCTGACTGGCGGCTCTAGCGGCTCGGGACAGACGGGCGGCTCTAACGGCTCGGACAGACGGGCGGCTCTAACGCTCGGACAGACGGATGGCTCAGAAGGCGCTGGGCAGAACGGATGGTCGAAGCGCTGGCAGACGGATGGCTCAGAAGGCGCTGGGCAGACGGATGGCTCAGAAGGCGCTGGCAGACGGATGGCTCAGAAGGCGCTGGCAGACGGATGGCTCAGACAGGCGCTGGGCAGACGGATGGCTCAAGATGGCCGCTGGGGCAGACGGGATGGCTCAGATGCGCTGGGCAGACGGATGGCTCAGATGGCGCTGGGCAGCGGATGGCTCAGATGGCGCTGGCAGACGGATGGCTCAGATGGCGCTGGCAGACGGCAGACTCTGGCCGGCTGAGGCGCACTGTAGGCCTGGTGCGTGGTACCGGAACTGGAGGTACCGGGCTAAGGACACGCACCTTTAGGCTAGGGCGGGAGAAGGAACAGGGCATACTGGACCCTGGATACGCACATTAGACCTAGTGCGTGGTGCCGGCACTGGTGTACCAGGCTGAAGACACGCATCTCAGGGCTAGTGCGGGGACGAGCAACAGGACGCACAGGACTCTGGACATACAGAAGGTTGGTGCGTGGTGTAGCACTGGTGGTAATGGGCTGGAGACACGCACCACAAGGCTAGTGCGTGGAGGAGGAACAGGCTTCGGAGACGCAAAGGAGCCTGTGCGTGGTGTAGGCACTGGTGGTACTGGGCTGGGCGGGGAGGTGGCGCCGGAATAACCGGACCGTGCAGGCGTACTGGCTCCCTTGAGCACTGAGCCTGCCCAAACTTACCTGGTTGTATGCTCCCCGTCGGCCCGACCAGTGCGGGGAGGTGGAATAAACCCGCCACCGGCGATGCAGGCGAACCGGGGACACCATGCGTAAGGCTGGTGCCATGTAAGCCGGCCAGAGGAGACGCACTGGTGGCCAGATGCGTTGGGCCGGCCTCCATGACATCCGGCTCAATCCTCAATCTAGCCCTGCCAGTGCGGGGAGGTGGAATAACCCGCACCGGGCTATGAACACGTACAGGAGACACCATGCGCTCTACTGCGTAACACGGTGTCTGCCCGTACTCTCGCTTCCACGGTAAGTACAGGGAGTAGCGCAGGTCTCCTACCTGACTTCGCCACACTCCCTTTCAGCCCCCCCCCCCCCAAGAATGTTTGGGTTGTACTCACGAGCTTCCTCTCGGCTTTAGCTGCCTCCAGCTCTTCACGAGGGAGGCGATATTCTCCCGGTTGTGCCCAAGGTCCCTTTCCATCTAATATCTCCTCCCATGTCATGAATCCTGTGTAGGTGGGTCCTGTTGCTGTTTCACACCGCTCTTGGTCCTTTGGTGGGTAATTCTGTCACGATCGTCTTGCTGAGAGAAGTGGACCAAGGCGCAGCGTGTGCAAAATACATTCTCTTTTATTGTAGAGAAAGGAAAAAAACACGCAACAAACACTTTAACAAACTGAAACAAACCAACAAACGAACGAATCTGAGCTAATGACGTAAGTGCACACACAGGCTACAAACGTACAACATAGACAATTACCCACATTAACCTAGTGCCTATGGCTGCCTTAAATATGGCTCCCAATCAGAGACAATTAATGACATCTGTCTCTGATTGAGAACCATTCAGGCAACCATAGACACAGCTAGACACCTATACTAAACACAAACCCATCTACTCTATTTAACCCCCTAAACCATACAACCACCCTAGACACTACAAAAACACATACATTCCCCATGTCACACCCTGACCTAACTAAAATAATAAAGAAAACAAAGAATACTAAGGCCAGGGTGTGACAGTAAGCCTACACAAAACACAAAACACAGCCCTTATTTGAAGTGTTTCTAAAATCCCCTATGGGAAAAATGAATTGTGGAAAAACAATTGGAACCATTTCCCTCTTTGACTGCTAGTTTTTATGGGTAGTATGACTCATACTGTGGTACTCTATAGTGTGTAAGCCAGTGACAAAAAAKKCGAAATTTAATCAATTTTAAATTCAGGCTGTAACACAACAAAATATGGAAAAAGTCAAGGGTGTGAAAACTTTCTGAAGACGCTGTACATGGGTTCTTCATGCATTGCCATACTATTTCATCACAGTGTCAGATCTGGGTTAGTAACTTGAGAAAACAGGAAACATCTACTGAAACACCAAATGTATACCTATAGGAAGCGACTTGAATATCCAACTGTACACAGCAAGTAATACATGAATACACAACTACTTCTAATGTTGAGAAACTGTACAGGAAGCTGCTTTTATAATGACATATTTCGGTCAGTGTTATGCGAGTGTTTATAAGCAGTGAAGAAAATGAAGTAGTGTCATAGGTATGAGGGCGTGAAATGTCATACTCTCCCACACAGCACCCATTCTACCATGACCAATATAGATGGTGTTTGATTCAACTAAACAGGATATGCTGAAAAATAATCGGTTCCCATAAAGCCGATATGATCATCTTGAGCTTCTTACTGATGTTATGATAAACAAAAGCATTCTTTCGCTCGGTTTGGAAAATCGTTCTTCCTGATCGTAAATGATTTGGGTGTTGATGCAGTCATGCTGTTACTGTAAGTGTGACGAAGATAGTTCCCCTTCCACTCCTCCTCCTGTCCTCTCCAATTAAAACATGGCTCTCACATCCCGTTTATTAAACATCTAAGACGACGTCCCAAATGGCACACTGTTCCCTGTATCGTGCACTACTTTTCACCAGAGTCCTTGTCAAAAGTAGTGCACTATAAAGGGAAAAGGGTGCCATTTGGGACACATTCTAAAAATCAGGAATGTATTTATCTGTATCCAACTTGATTAACTCGCTGTAGTTCAAGTACTGTGCTCTGTGTTCACAGTCTGGGCTGATGCCTGGCCTCCAGACTAAAATAAGTGATGACAATTGTTTAAAAGACAATCAAGGTTGGAGGCATCAGGACTCAAATGCACTTAGCACAAGGCGGGTGGGAGGGAGGAGGCAGATATCATCAACGAGAAACTCTTTGATCAGAAAGAGAAGGTATTTAGTGATAGAGTGCAGGACCACAGCATTACAACACCCTTACAACTGTTAGATCACATGCAATGCTTTATTGACTCCGGCTTCCAACCTCTCCAAAATGGAAACTTTAAAGACAGGCACACTGGCGGGCACACGCACAGGCACGCACACACACACACACGTTAACGAATCAGTCATCTCTTTTCGTTTGGATAAAATCTGCATGGTGTCGGCCAGAATGAGATGTACTCCCTGAATAACATTAAACAACATGATTACAGATAAATGATGTAGAACGGAGAGGAGAATTATCATGAATCATCAGTTTTAGCATTACCCTAAAACTGATCCCAGATCTGTGTGTGCTCAAGACTACTCCATTGCTGCCTTTGTTTGGCATAACAAGGAGCGACAAGGAGTTGGCATGATAAGACAAACAGACTGGCAGTCAGACTAAGCCTAGACTGGTTCCAGGTCGGTAAACAGCATGTTTTATTAGCCAACTGCTCTGACTATTCACATTCCATATCATAGGACTAAAGCTAGTATTACGCACAGACTTCAATCATCAAAGAGATTAGGGTTGCTAAATTCTGGTGACTTTCCCAAAATTCTGAAAAAAGTTTTCCAGAACTCCTCGTTGGAGGATTCCCGTAATCAGGAGAATTAAGCAATGAGGTAATTCACCAACTGGAATTCTCCAAACGGTATTTCTGGAAAACCTGGGGATCTTGGAAAAGTTACCGGAATTATGCAATCCTAGTATTCTACTTGAGACATGTCTAATAATCAAATGGGATCTTTTGGTGGGAAAAAGTAACCTATTACTTATGTCCACAGGGATTACAAAAGAAAGTAGATTAACCTAATTTTATTTCAAAAACGGACTAGTAGAAGGGGAATGCACCATGACCACATCATTTGGGGTGAGAGAGGAGATAAAAGGAGAGGCGGTGGGTTGAAACATGGAACAGATTAGCAGCTAATAGAGGCATGAAAGACAGGGAATTAAGTTGTTCAACGTCTCCCTTCAACTGCCTGGTGGGGAGCCCCCTGATTCAATACAGCCTAACTCAGCCTAACTTAAGTAAAACAACTAGAAATCAATGCCATCTGATGGCTTGAGGGTGTTTCATAAAGAAAGAGTGCAAAGTGTGCCATGTTGTCAACACAACGACTTTAAGGACTTCTCTCGTGCCCCATAGTGCCAGGCAGTGTACACATCTCTATACACTCAGGGGAAAATCCTAACTTACACTTACATTTTCACTTAGGCAGAAGTTTGGAATATTAGCCCCTGAGGGAAATTGCTAAGACATTGCATTTAGTTCAGTGGAGTAGGTAGAGAAGTAGCCCCTAACTGCTTATACAGGGTCAGATCTTTTTTTTATCCATTTAATGGTTACGGAGAGTATTGGGAGTTGAGTAATCAGATCTTAGATCTGTGGTTAAGAGAAACCTCTACCTCAGTGCAATCAGTAGGAGGGTGTGGGAGACAATAGTCTATCGCTGTGGAGATTAATTATTGAGACACCCAACAGTGATATTTTTAAGAGCCTTTACTAGCTGCTCAAAGTGAACGTGTTGCCAACACAGGGCCTCCTCTTGTGTCCCAAAGTCAGCCAGTGTATTATTCTCCTGACGGGACTGTGAGGGAGAGACATATAACAGGCTACCAATGAGCCGATACTTTTTTGAATTATGAGATACACAGCAGTGGCATTTTCAAAAGCTCAAAGTGTGCATGTTGCCAACATAGGGCCTCCCCACTGTGTCCCCAAAGTGCCAGACAGGGTTCTGTTTTGCTAGTGAAAACCCTGTGTGAGGGAGACAGACCCATACATACAACAGGCTACCAATGAGCAGATGAGCTGAGGTCTGAGAAGACGCAGAAGACATTTACCAGCTGTGAGTGCCTCTGCGTGACATTAATAGTTACACTAAGTGTGGTCAAAATGCTGGACATTACCCTAGAATGTAGACACGTGCAGCAGAGGCTGCATCCCAAACGGCACTTTATTCCCTATATAGTGCACTACTTTGACCAGGGCCTGTAGTGCACTACAGTAATAAGGGAATATAGACCCTTATAAACCCGTTTGGGACACAGAAGAGATAACCACAGCTTAAAGGAGGAATGTGCAGAAACAAACAATTGGGTGACACATGTCTTAGGTTGACTGTGGATGGCGACTTCACTCTTTGGTCTACTTTCATCTGGTTAATAAATTAATAATCTACGTCGCAGCCACCCGTAACGACCGTGACGAACGTCTCAGAGAGTCACCCAGACAGACGTCACGTCAACCATCGTTCAAAGAGAGGAGAGAGATCAAGCCTGATGGAAAGGCACAGTGACTGCTCCCATATTTTGGTCATGGTTCTAAGAACTTAAAATGTGTCAGGTCACAGCATGCGAAGTGTGTGTGTGTGTGTGTGTGTGTGTGTGTGTGTGTGTGTGTGTGTGTGTGTGTGTGTGTGTGTGTGTGTGTGTGTGGTGTGTGTGTGGTTTTATAAATTAAAATGTTGTCAGTTCATATAGTGTGTGTGGGTGTGTGTGTTGTGTGTTGTGTGTGTGTGTGTGTGTTGTTGTGTTGTGTGTGTGTGTATATGCTGTCAATTTCACAGAAGGTTTAACGACTTACCAGAGCTGTATGTATTAAATTAAGAAAGATGCCGAGGGGTAAATGTTATTCTTTTTCTTTCCAAACACTTTGTAATTGGAATCAGCTTTTTAATTAGCCAATCACTGCACAACGCCCAAATATGTTCTTTGGCAGGAGCTAGGTTAATTCTGGGTGTCTCTCCCCATGATTCTCTTCTCTGCTCATTAATATGCAGACGTCATTCAATGGAATCAGGCACTCGGTGTAGCGTGTGTGTGTAGTGTGTCGTGGATGTGTGTGTGTTGTGTGTGTGGTGTGTGTGTGTGTTGTGTGTTGTGTGTGTGTGTTGTGTGTGTGTGTTGTGTGTGTGTGTGTGTGTGTGTGTTGTGTGTGTGTGTGTGTGTGTGTGTGTGTGGTGGTGTGTGTTGTGTGTGTGTGTGTGTGTCTGTTTTTGATCTGGGTTACCCAACAGTGTTTGTCACTGTAAAAAAAAAAAAAAAATCCCCGTCACACAAATAAACCCCCCCCCCCCCACACACACAACACCAACAACGCACCCGTACACACCCAAGATAGATGCCTACCAGCGAGGTGTTTTCCCATGTTTTCTAGTTCTTTAGAGAAGAGGGAGTCACTTAGCAGCAGTCCACCCGTCTGTCCCAGCAGCTCCCTGGACGAGCTCCCTCCTCCTACTCCTTTAACCACCTTCACATCAGCCTCCCAGACTGCCTGACGCTGACACAGAGAAAAAAGAGAGAGCGGGAGAAAAAAGAGAGAAAGTCACATTAGAAGAAAGAGAGAAAGTCACATTAGAAGAAAGAGAGAAGGTCACATTAGAAGAAAGAAAGACCCCCTCAATTACAACATCATTGAATAATCAAGCTTTTGCTCAAATGCTCAAAATGGGGGCAGGCCCCAGCCATATCTGTTGTAACAAGAGGCAATTATTATATTTTATGGGCATTAGAAAAACTTTGGGTAACCACAGAGTGTAGATGAAAGTGGGTGGGTGGGTGGGTTGGCGGCGCAGGGTTTAGGCTAGCCTCGGATGGTAGAACATCGACTGGTAGACTACTAGACTGTCAGTAGTGGTCGTTTGAGGGGATTTTTATAAATAACAATCAATAAATTCTGAAATGGAGTGCAAGGCTATGTCCCAAGTGCACCCTATTCCATTTTTAGTGCTCTACTTTTGAAAAGGGCCCATAGGGCTTTGGTCAAAAGCAGTGCACTATGTAGGAAATAGAGTGCCATTTGGGATGCAGATTAAGGCTCCTGCTTGCCAGGCTGTCTGAGAGCGCTGATCCATCTACAGTATAGGCAGTTAACAAACAATACATCTAACAAACCATGTTTGGATATAGTTTCATAAGCTTATGGATACCCGTTTTTTTTTTAATGATATCAAAACTAGAATTGCATTTCAAAATTCTATGAACAGACATTCAGGGATCATGAATAAGCAAAGTAGACTACGGTTGCAACTGGCTGCTGGGGTAGCTGGGTTGCCAAGTATTACTGCCATGCCATACCTATTCCTGGCATCAGACATCATTTAGTAAGGCCGGGGTTGCCAGATTCTGTAATTGGAGTACACATAATCCCCCCCGTTATCCCAGTGATCACAGACAGGTCAGATGAGCTGTTAATCCAGTGGACCTTTGTGTGTCCAATGATAAGACGGCCATAGGGCTCTAGTTAAAAGTAGACGCATTAAATAGGTAATATGGTGCTATTTGGGACGTAGTTGTACTGAACCCTAACATGAGTTATGGTGGCATCACTGCCAACTGTGACATCACTGGACACTGTTAGCGCCCACTGACATGATGGACTGTCCAGGCAGGCTAGTGTATGTATGGGTCCCAAATGGCACCATATTTCCTATTTACTGCACTATTTTCAACCAGGGCACATAAGGCTCTGGTCAAAAGTAGTCCACTATATAGGGAAAAGGATGCCATTTGGGACGCACACCGTCTAAAGGCACAGATCTGATGAGAGACATACAACTTCTCTCCACTACATTTATAGACCAACCCAGAGGGATAGCTAACCTTACACATGGGTTGTATCCCAAATGGCACCCTATTCCCTATATAGTGCACTTCTTTTGATGAGTGGTCTATAGGGCTCCGGTAAAAAGTAGTGCACTACATAGGGAATAGGGTGCTATTCGGGACACATCCCTAGCCTAACACTGGTACTCATTGTAGGCCCCCTGATCTGAATGTGGATTGAGTGAGAGGTCTTAAAACATGCCCGCATAGAAAAGGAATGACGAAAAACAACAGGGTCCGTTGCCGGGCGCTGCCCAAGGATAAATGGCAAAACGTGATTTTGGGGGAGTCTGGAGCTTTTTCCTAAATGGTACCCTATTCTCTATAGCCTTTTGTGCACTTCTTTTGATCAGAGCCCTATGGGCCCTGGTCATACGTAGTGCACTCTATAGGGAATAGGGTGCTATTTGGGAAAAAGCCCTGGAGTTGGTCTTTCTGCCTATTAGCGACATGAAGAGCTCTGTGGCGGTAAGACCACAACCCATCAGTAATTATAACCCTCTAACCAGCCAGCCAGCAGGGTGAAACATTACATGACATGTTCCTCTCTCTCTCTCTCTCTCTCTCTCTCCCTCTCCCTCTCCCTCTCCCTCGTCCCTCTCCCTCGTCCCTCTCCCTCGTCCCTCTCCCTCGTCCCTCTCCCTCGTCCCTCTCCCTCGTCCCTCTCCCTTCAGCATGACATCATCTAGTCATGTTTTTCTGGGTATTCTCTCTGTGACATCTTTCGTGACATCTCCACACACAAACAGGCTCTGGGTAGAAGGCATCTCCCATAAAAGACCACCATTTAAACAGAACTCGTTGTGGTCTGTTATGGGAGATCCTGCCATCATCTTTTATTTTCTGACTACATGACTTTACCCAGATGAGTTGCCCATTCCATAGAACAAAGCATTTTAGTATCGCAGTCACATCTAAATTCTCGCTCTGGGTTGAAGTTCTTCATAGACACCAGACCTAGGATCAGTTGGTATACACACACATAGACATACAGAACAGTATATTCAGTGTTTGTGGCTCATATGAGACTCCAAATGAACCTACAGTATATAGGCTCAAGTGTTCCAGGTGGCTATATGTCTGGAGCCGTAATGAGCCAGCTAAACAATGCAGAGTGTTGTAGTCCGCAGACCAACTGCTTTAACTACTGACTGACTGGCTCACTGGCTGGCATGCTGGCTGACTTGCTGGCTAACTGACTTGCTGGTTGGTTGGCTGACTGGCTGTCTGGCTGACTGGCTGACTTGTCCTAAACATGTTCTTTATCTCCCATACAGCATGTTCCCTATTGAGACCCTCTAGACCTGACTGTAACACTTGAAATTGGACATTCACAGATGTGGCCTAAATGGCGCCCTATTCCCCAGCTACATAATACTCTTAGCTTGTGTGCTACTTTTGGTCAGAACCACTGGTCAAAGGTCATATACAGTTGAAGTCGGAAGTTTACATACACCTTAGCCAAATACATTTAAACTCAGTTTTTCACAATTCCTGACATTTAATCCTAGTAAAAATTCCCTGTCTTAGTGAAATGTCAAAATAATAGTAGAGAGAATGATTTATTTCAGCTTTCATTTCTTTCATCACATTCCCAGTGGGTCAGAAGTTTACATACACTCAATTAGTATTTGGTAACATTGCCTTTAAGTTTTTTAACTTGGGTCAAACGTTTCGGGTAGCCTTCCACAAGCTTCCCACAATAAGTTGGGTGAATTTTGGCCCATTCCTCCTGACAGAGCTGGTGTAACTGAGTCAGGTTTGTAGGCCTCCTTGCTCYCACACACTTTTTCAGTTCTGCCCACAAATMTTRTATYGGATTGAGGTCAGGGCTTTGTGATGGCCACTCCAATACCTTGACTTTGTTGTCCTTAAGGCATTTTGCCACAACTTTGGAAGTATGCTTGGGGTCATTGTCCATTTGAAAGACTCATTTGTGACCAAGCTTTAACTTCCTGACTGATGTCTTGAGATGTTGCTTCAATATATCCACATAATTTTCCTGCCTCATGATGCCATCTATTTTGTGAAGTGCACCAGTCCCTGCTGCAGCAAAGCACCCCCACAACATGATGCTGCCACCCCCGTGCTTCACGGTTGGGATGGTGTTCTTCGGCTTGCAAGGATCCACCTTTCTCCTCCAATCATAACGTTTGTCATTACGGCCAAACAGTTCTATTTTTGTTTCATCAGATCAGAGGACATTTCTCCAAAAAGTACGATCTTTTTCTCCATGTGCAGTTGCAAACCGTAGTCTGGCTTTTTTATGGTGGTTTTGGAGCAGTGGCTTCTTCCATGCTGAGCGGCCATTCAGGTTATGTCGATATAGGACTCGTTTACTGTGGATATAGATACTTTTGTACCTGTTTCCTCCAGCATCTTCACAAGGTCCTTTGCTGTTGTTCTGGGATTGATTTGCACTTTTCGCACCAAAGTACGTTCATCTCTAGGAGACAGAACGCATCTCCTTCCTGAGCGGTATGACGGCTGCGTGGTCCCATAGTGTTTATACTTTCGTACTATTGTTTGTACAGATGAACGTGGTACCTTCAGAGAGAGAGAGAGAGAGAGAGAGAGGGAGAAAGAGAGAGAGAGAGAGAGAGAGAGTGTGTGTGTGTCAGGTTGGATTCCCACATGGGCCAGTGAATATACTTTTGATCCAAAAGAACCAACTGGTCTTGTAAATATTGCAGCGCATTGATCAAATTGGAAAGCTGTTACACTGGCTTTGATATCGCCTGGATGGAATTTCTTATTTTATCTATCTGGCTGTACTGTGTGAACTTTGCCTGCCTATCGTGATGTGGACACACAGCTCTGCGTCCCAAATGGTAACCGATTCCCTATATAGTGCACTACCTACAGGGTTCTCGTCAAAAGTAGTGCACTATATAGGGAATAGGAAGCCATTTGGAATGCAGACAGCATCTGCTTTTGGTGAAATAGATCACAGCGTTCCACTGCAGATGGTTGCACTTGGACCTAGTGTCAGAAAATCATAAAAACCTGCCTTTTGGAATATCCTTCGCTTCCAGACATTTAACAAATGGTCAAAGTAGTGCACGATACAGGGAGTAGAGCTCTGGTCATAAGTAGTTGACTATAGAGGGAGTAGAGCTCTGGTCATAAGTAGTTGACTATAGAGGGAGTAGAGCTCTGGTCATAAGTAGTTGACTATAGAGGGAGAAGAGCTCTGGTCATAAGTAGTTGACTATAGAGGGAGTAGAGCTCTGGTTCAAAAGTAGTTGACTATAGAGGGAGAAGAGCTCTGGTCATAAGTAGTTGACTATAGAGGGAGTAGAGCTCTGGTCAAAAGTAGTTGACTAAGAGGGAGTAAGAGCTCTGGTCATAAGTAGTTGACTATAAGAGGATAGAGCTCTGGTCATAAGTAGTTGACTATAGAGGGAGTAGAGCTCTGGTCATAAGTAGTTGACTATAGAGGGAGAAGAGCTCTGGTCATAAGTAGTTGACTATAGAGGGAGTTAGAGCTCTGGTCATAAGTAGTTGACGTATAGAGGGAGTAGAGCTCTGGTCATAAGTAGTTGACTATAGAGGGAGAGAGCTCTGGTCATAAGTAGTTGATATAGAGGAGTAGAGCTCTGGTCATAAGTAGTTGACTATAGAGGAGTAGAGGCTCTGGTCATAAGTAGTTGACTATAGAGGGAGTAGAGCTCTGGTCATAAGTAGTTGACTAATAGAGGGAAGAGCTCTGGTCATAAGAGTTGACTATAGAGGGAGTAGAGCTCTGGTCATAAGTAGTTGACTATAGAGGGAGAAGAGCTCTGGTCATAAGTAGTTGACTATAGAGGGAGTTAGAGCTCTGGTCAATAAGTAGTTGACTATAGAGGGAGAAGAGCTCTGGTCATAAGTAGTGACTATGAGAGAGTAGAGCTTCTGGTCATAAGTAGTTTGACTATAGAGGGAGTAGAGCTCTGGTCATAAGTAGTTGACTATAGAGGGAGTAGAGCTCTGGTCATAAGTAGTTGACTAGTAGAGGTGAGATAGAGCTTTCTTGGTCATAAGTAGTGGACTATAGAGGAGAAGAGCTCTGGTCATAAGTAGTTGGACTATAGAGGGAGTAGAGCTCTGGTCATAAGTAGTTGATATAGAGGGAGAGAGCTCTGGTCATAAGTAGTTGACTATAGAGGGAGTAGAGCTCTGGTCTATAAGTAGTTGACTATAGAGGGAGTAGAGCTCTGGTCATAAGTAGTTGACTATAGAGGGAGTAAGACTCTGGTCATTAAGTAGTTGACTATAGAGGGAGTAGAGCTCTGGTCATAAGTAGTTGACTATAGGGAGAAGAGCTCTGGTCATAATAGTTGACTATAGAGGGAGTAGAGCTCTGGTCATAAGAGTGACTATAGAGAGAGTAGAGCTCTGGGTCATAAGTAGTTGACTTAGAGGGAGTAGAGCTCTGGTCATAAGTAGTTTGACTATAAGGGAGTAGAAGCTCTGGTCATAAGTAGTTGACTATAGAGGGAGTAGAGCTCTGGTCATTAAGTAGTTGACTATAGAGGGAGTAGAGCTCTGGTCATAAGTAGGTTGACTATAGAGGAGTAGAGCTCTGGTCATAAGTAGTTGACTATGAGAGGGAGTAGAGCTCTGGTCATAAGTAGTTGACTATAAGAGGGAGTAGAGCTCTGGTCATAAGTAGTTGACTATAGAGGGGAGATAGAGCTCTGGTCATAAGTAGTTGACTATAGAGGAGTAGAGCTCCAGTCCCGATAGAGATAGACCTGCTGCCAATCACTGCTGTCTGAAACAGTCATTTATGCATTCATTGCAATTGGTAAGTGTATTGATAATGATGTATGTTTAGATGATGACCCAAATGAGTCAAACTGTTTTTGTTTCATTTGTTTGTTGGATGCATCGATGCAAATCATTTTATTTCATCCAGATGAACAACAAATCAAAAGAACAAGGTTTGTTGTGTTCATCTCTGAGATAAAGTACTTTTATAATTTGGTAATGAGTTATGATGAGGTCATTCATGTCAACGGCTAGAAAACCAAAGTTGTATAATTCCACTCCCAGCCAACACTGCAGAACCCAAAGCCAAGCCCAGGGTGAACAAAGAAAATGGAAGAAAATCCTTTGGTGGTGATGCTTCTGTCCAACTAACAAACATGGATCTGATTTCTACCTAAATTAGATCCATGTTGCGAGAGAGAGAGGATGGGAGTCCAGATTGAAATCTTTCACTGTTTACATGTGTGTGTGTGTGCAGCTATGCGTGTGTGGTCAGCAGTAATATCCACCAGCACCACTAACGGGGAGTTTTTGGGTCCCAGTCGGCCCCGGTGCACAGCAGGACTGTCAGGGCTGTGTGCATGCAGTCATCAACCTCAATCACCATCGGGCCTTGGTGGTGGTGAAGAAGAAGAGCTAGAGAGACAGACAGACAGTATGCTGTCGTTTAAACTCTGCCCTTTTGAGGGCAGGAAAAGGCCAGAAAAAGACTCCTGTCTGGGTTTCTTACTCTGGTCTACCATGAATAATAAAGTTCTGATCTATTCATAACTGGTAAGAAAGGTTGTCTATTTTGGGAAATATTGCTTCTAAGCCACGTTCATCACCTTTGATACTTGATACCCCATGGACCCTGGTAAAAAAAAAAAGGTGCAATGTTTGGACTTCTGGTCTGCCCACATGACTCCTGGGCCACATGTTGCCCATCGCAGCGCGTTGTAGCCTGGTCTAGTGAAGGACTGCTAGTGGGCAACCCCAGTGGAGCAGGAAGCAGCTAGGAACACACACACCACTAGCCAGACCACCACCGCTACCTCATCCCCTATAAGACCACAGGTTGACCTCTTCAAACCAGTTAATAGAAGACTCCTGGCACGCCTGTTGTTTTCAGAATATGAGGATGGAGGGAGAGATGAACGTGATAGGGAGGGATGGAGTGAGGGAATGGGCCGGAGGGAAGAAGAGATGAACGAGAGAGGGAGGAAGAGATGGAGTGGGGGAAAGGACGGGAGGGAGGGAGGGAGAGATGAATGAGAGTGCGAGGAAGAGATGGAGGGGGGGAAAAAGGGGGGAGAGGGAAAGAGGAAGAGAAAGTAATCCAATATGATTTAGTCATATTTCTTCCTTTGTTTGCATGTGTCCCTTGAGTTTTCTGACAGCTCACTGAAAACAACTGGTTGATTTATGGGCGTTAGGCATGTGAGAGACAGCTCGACTACACATCTGGTTTGTTTCCTCATTGTTTGGTGTAAAAATGTTATCTTTTAAAATGGTATTTATAACAACGTTGTTTACCTGGTACGATATGATATTTGTTAGAAGGCTTTTTTGGGGTAACAAAAGTTTCATCAACAATACAGTTTTTGAAGAGCGTATTACTGTCTCTGTAAGCTGTCAAATAATTGTAAGTAGTGGGATCCGAAACTCGGTCCCCCAGCGTGGAAAACAAACATATTAACTATTAGACAAAGAGGAAATTCCCCTTGGGCCGTGGGTGCCACTGACTTTAAGTCRAACTCACTTCACTACATAACGATCAACAGTAACATACAGTAGGTTTAGCCAAACTATTGTTTTCAGCATGTTTGGCATGACAAGGAACCATATAGAAGTTAGCTACAACACACACAGACCTGGGACCAGGCTAATAATGTAGATTACAGTGAGAAATATACAGTGCCTTCAGAAAGTATTCACACCCCTTGAATTTTTCCACATTTTGTTGTGTTACAGCCTGAATTTAAAATTGATTAATTTGAGATTTTTTGGTCACTGGCCTACACACAATACCCCATAAAGTCAAAGTGGGATAATGTTTTCGAAATTGTTACAAATTAATACAAATTTAAAAGCTGAAGTGTCTTGAGTATTCAACCATTTTGTTATGGCAAGCCTAAATCAAATCAAATCAAATGTATTTATAWAGCCCTTCTTACATCAGCTGATATATCAAAGTGCTGTACAGAAACCCAGCCTAAAACCCCAAACAGCAAGCAATGWCGGTGTAGAAGCACGTACTAAATAAGATCAGGGGTAAAAATYTGCTTAACAAGTCACATAATAAGTTGCATGGACTCACTCTGTGTGCATTAATAGTGTTTTAACATAATATTTGAATGACTACCTCATCTCTGTACCCCACACATACAATGATCTGGAAGGTTCTCCAGTCGAGCAGTGAATTTCAAACTCAGATTCAACAACAAAGACCAGGGAGCTTTTCCAATGCCTCGCAAAGGGCACCTATTGGTAGATGGGTAAAAAATAAAATAAAAAGCAGACATGGAATATCCCTTTGAGCATGGTGAAGTTATTAATTACACTTTGGATGGTGCATCAATACACCCAGTCACTACAAAGATACAGGCATCCTTCCTAACTCAGTTGCCAGAGGGGAAGGAAACCGCTCAGGGATGTCACCAGGAGGCCATTGGTGACTTTAAAACAGTTACAGAGTTTAATGGCTGTGATAGGAGAAAACTGAGGATGGATCAACAGCACTGTAGTTACTCCACAATACTACCCTAATTGACAGAGTGAAAAGAATGAAGCTTGTATAGAATAAAAATATTCCAAAACATGCATCCTGTTTGCAACAAGGCACTAAAATAATACTGCAAAAATATGGCAAAGCAATGCATTTTTGTCCTGAATACAAAGTGTTATGTTTGGGGCAAATCAAACACAACACATTACTGAGTACCACTCTCCATYTTTTCAAGCATAGGGGTGGCTGTATTATGTTATGGGTATGTTTGTAATCCTTAAGGACTGGGGAGTTTTTCAGGATAAAACATAAATGGAATGGAGCTACTGTAAGCACAGGAAAAATCCTAGAGGAAAGCTGGTTCAGTATGCTTTCCACCAGACCCTGGGAGATTAATTAATCTATTCAGCAGGACAATAACATAAAACACAAGGCCAAATCTATACTGGAGTCGCTTAACAAGAAGAAAGTGAATGTTCCTGAGTGGCCAAGTTACAGTTTTGACTTAAATCTGCTTGAAAATATATGGCAAGACCTGAAAATGGTTGTCTAGCAATGACCAACAACCAATTTGAGTTTTAAGAATTTGGAAAAGAATACGGGCAAATGTTGCACAATCCAGGTGTGGAAAGCTCTTAGAGACTTACCCAGAAAGACCCACAGCTGTAATCACTGCCAAAGGTGATTCTAACATGTATTGACTCAGGGGGTTGAATACTTATGCAACCAAGATATGTTTGTTTTATTCTTCATACATTTTTTACAAACGTTAGAATTTGTATTTTGTGTAGATCATTGACAAAAAAAAATACAATTAAATCCATTTTAGTCCCACTTTGTAACACACGAATTGCGGGCAAAACTAAAGGGGTGTGATACTTTCTGAAGGCACTGTAGTTGAAGTAACCGTCCAGTGAAACCTTTTTCATAATCTGTCAAGTAATACCCAAACAATGTTGTCGTTCTGTATTCATATTTGTGGCCAAAGCATAAATTGGAAACAAAACAGCAGGTTGATGTTTATTATCATGAATCTTGCCCTGGAGGCAGAACTGAGCGGTTTCCGCTAGATGGGCCAGCTGCAAAGTCAAAATTGTCTATATCGTAAAAATGTGTTAAAACAAAAATGTAAGGTTAGGCATTAGGGTTAACAGTGTGGTTAAGGTTAGGGTTAAAGTTACAGTAAAAATCTGATTATATGACTTTGTGGCTATGCCAGCTAGTGACCACTCTGAAGAACTGCCTCCAGTACATGAGTCATCTCAATAAATACCAACCTGCAAGAAAAAAAACGTCAATAACCCCACCTCAAACTTACAGTTTAAAAAATGCTTGCTACTTCCTCATAGAGTATTATGTCATACTCCTGAGGAGGATGAGCTGACCAATCAGCGGTCTACATTCAGCATCACTCTACCAAGGTAAATATAGTATTCTTTCTAACAAAGATATCTACATACTGTATATTTTAGGATGTTGTGGATCCCTGGAATTTATGTAAATATTACAGTTTTGAAAACATAGCTTGTTCAAAGAAAGTGGTCTCTTGGCACAACTATAGGGGGTATCCCAATGGGCAAAAACTATTTGAATCAACGATGTTTCCACGTCATGTAATTTTTTTATTATCAATGTGATGACATTGAATCAACATGGAAAACTGATTGGATTTGCAAAAAGTAATAAAAGTAAAGGAATTCCGTATTTCACCCAACTTTTAACCTAAATCCAATGACATGGTGTCATTTTTTTGTTTGATTTCACGTTAAATTCAAATTAGTTGACAACTCAACCAAATGTAAATCAAAACTAGACGTTGAAATGACGTCTGTGCCCAGTGGGAAGTTGAGCCGCGGGATAGGGTAAGTTAAGCCGCCTACAKATTTCTGTACTGAGGGAAATATTACCACTACCTTTTTAAAACCATGTCTATCTTTATTTCCCACTCACAATTCAACACAATCACGATCACTGTTTGGTCTTTTAATKATTTTAACACAGGCTTAACACCTAACAAACACTTAACATAGGCCAGGCCCTGTTGTTACCTCATATCKCAGCYATAATGCCTTGCATTWTGCCTGGGAKGAAAACACTTACATTTGCTCAACTTGCCATTGGCTCAAACATTGGCTCAARTTACCCCAAGYCAAACATTRTGACTATATTAGCCCACACAGCTACAAGGATGRACTTTCATGCAGGTTWAGGASCTCATATTGAAGCTTATAGAGARCCCAACTTAAAYTGATCTACTTTGGTTTAGATACAAGCATCATTAAACCTTAAACACGATAGATTCATTTGACATGGTGAAAATCTGTTTTTTGGACCTAACTGTCTTACCACTTTTTCCATGTGGTTCCTTCACAGACTCCATGAAATGATGACCTCTTCCTAAATATTTGGTCAAATGATTCATTTTGTGTATGGTTTCTGAGAAACAAGGGTGGCTCAACTTACCCCTTTTGCTCAACTCGCTCCACTCTCCCCAACCATTTTTTGAAAGGAAAACTATTTCACTCATATTGTAAGTAATTATAGGTCACATTTCATAGAAATCTGGAAACATTGGACAGTTCATTTAAGGTGTTGAACTCTTCTCCCTCCGTGTCTCTTTCATACTCCCCCATTGCTTTGTCCTCATCCCTTTCCCGTCAGTTAATGATGGACTATTGTTGCAGGCACGCAGCAGCACCCTAGAACACCTCCATTGTTTGGCTGCCCTTGGAAGTGTCCCGAATGGCACCCTATCCTCTGTACAGTGCACTACTTTTGCCCTATGGACCCTGGTCAAAAACAGTACACTATATAGGGAATAGGGTGCCATTTGGGARGCAAAAATTGGCCAGTTAATGATGAGCTATTGTTGAACTATAACAATCCAGCACTCCAGAAGACCATGGTTTGGCTGGCCTTGTGTATCCCAGRGTGTAGACAGTATGTCATAGTAGACCTGCCTTTGTAGTCTCTCAGGAAAGGAGAGGGAAGGGAAGAGAGAGGGGAGAAGAGGAGAGGGGAGGAGAGYAAAGGAGAGGAAAGGAGAAGAAAGGAGAGAGGAGAGGCTTGAATCAGGAGTGTAATTGTGTTATTGTCAATATCCTGTTTGCTGTTGGCTGCTCTGAATCAGTCGTGTCATTGGGTCTGTGTGCCTGGGAGCTGAACCGACCACATTCTACGTTAGTCCGRGTCACAATTGGCACCCCCTCCCCTACATATTACCATTGGGCTCAGGTGAAGCGTAGTGCACTATATAGGGAATAAATTGGGTGTCATTTGGGATGCAACCTAGGTGAGTCCATAGCCATTGCCAAGACAACAGGAATGTATTATCTGAAGCGTTAGACCACATATTATTAATATCCTCCTGTAGCTGTGGGGTTAGGGTTGGGTTAGTGGGAGGATGATGGAGTGTGTGTGTGTGTGTGTCTGTCGGCTTAGGGTTGTGTTAGGTTAGCTGAAGGATGATGGAGTGTGGTGTGTTGTGTTGTGTGTGTGTGTGTGTGTGTGTGTGTGTGTGGTGGTGTGTGTGTGTTGTGGTGTGTGGTGTGTGTGTGTGTGTGTGTGTGTGTGTGTGTGTGTGTGTGTGTGTGTGTGTGTGTGTTTGCACCATACACCATACACTAACATTGTGTGTTTTGACTTAGGGTTGTGTTAGGTTAGCTGAAGGATGATGGAGTGGGTGTCCACGGATGCAATGGAAGAAAATCATTTTTTATTGCAAATGAATTCTGGGCAACTGTTTTGTATTTATATGATCTGTTTTGTATTGYTGTACACTGAGTATACAAAACATTAAGAACACCTGCTCTTTCCCAGTGTGGATGAATGGGAGGAGATTTTTAAGCCTTGAGACAACTGAGACATGGATTGTGTACGTGTGCCATTCAGAGGGTGAATATGCAAAACAAACGATTTCAGTGCCTTTGAATGGGGTATGGTAGTAGGTGCCAGGCACAGTGTTTTGTGTCAAGAACTACAACGCTGCTGGCTTTTTCACGCTCAACAGTTTCCTGTGTGTATTAAAATTGGTCCACCACCCAAAGGACATCCAGCAAACTTGACACAACCATGGGAAGCATTGGATTCAACATGGGTCAGCATCCCTGTGGAACGTTTTCCACACATTGTAGAGTCCATGCCCCGACTTATTTAGGCTGTTCTGAGGGCAAAATGGGGGTGCAATGCAATATTAGGAAGGTGTTCCTAATGTTTGGTTAAAGTTTTATTAAATACATATACTTCAGAATTAATGTTATTAATATAGACAGTATGTGTTTTGCAACCAGCAACATTACAATAGCATTTATATGGCTGCATGCTCTTAACCTACGCAGAAAACACTCAATGTGCCATAGTGATAAATATTTGCTTCAACAGTGTTACTTCTGATAAATCTCCTGGCTGTGTGGGATTAACCTTGCTGTGTGGGATTACTGCATGGCAAGTTTGATTGAACGTTGGCCCATGAAGAGTGAAAACTGAAAACTCGAAGGAAGGAAAAAACTCACGCTCACTAAAGTTCAAAGAGTCAGCCTTTCTTTTCTAATACGGAGTGCGGTGCGGGAGAGCAAGCGAGCGGCTTGGGTTCTAGCCCTGCTCTGCATGCAGTCACAAGCAATCAATTGCCGACAAACAGACTGTTTCTCTTAAAGTTGAATTAGTAGACTATATTTAGTAGAAACCACAGCAGTACGATCTCTCCTCGCTCCCAGCTCTCCAGGCTCTTTGTTTCTCGGGTCCATTGGAGGTGAGTAATTTGCTATTGTTTGTTCTAACAAATGAAAACCCCAAGCAGCCGGGGGTTTGGACTAAATTTAAATAAGACATTAGTTATGACTCCTGGCTGATGGGTGGTGTTTGTGTGTGTGTGTGTTGTTTGTGTTGGTGGCTGTGTGTTTTGTTGGTTGGTGTGGTGTGTTGTGTGTGTTGTGTGTGTGGTGTGTTAGTGTGTGTGTGTGTGTGTGTGTGTGTGTGTTGTGGTTGGGTGTGTGGTGGTGTGTGGTGTTTTTTTTGGTGGTGTTGTGTGGTGTGTGTGTGTGTGTTGCGAGTGTTGCTGTCGGGTCTGTCTGGTGGACTGTTGTGTGTGAAAGAGAGAAGCGAGGCGAAAAGAGAGAGGGGTGCGAAAAGGAAGAGAAATATGCGATGCAACAGCCATGAAGTGGCCCTAACGATTATACTGCCCTAGACACGCATGTTTGTTTGTTTGGCCAATGGCAGGTGAGCCAGGTATCATGCTAACAGCAACTACGGAGGTGGCACAGAAGTGTCGGTTGTAGGCCCTACTGGGGCTCTTTCACAATTCACCTTTCTTCAGTTACTCACCTTCTTCTCAAAACACATTGGAGAAGAAGGTCTGAGGGGAAGGACCTCCTCCATTACAGTTGAGAAGGCGTTGAGGAAATAGGATGCAAGAAATCACGGAAAGACGAATTGAGATAGAGCCCTAGTCTTGAGGGTACAATGGGGGGAAAGGCAGTGGTGGTCACAGACCAGATTAGCTTAAGGGAGGCAATAACTTCGGGTTTCTGTTTCTATCTGCTGGGTAATTGCACTCACCTGGTGTCCCCGGTCTGAATCAGTCCCTGTGCATAAGCAGAGCATGAATACCAGAAGTGTTTTGGCCCTCCAGGACCGGAATGAAACAGTCCCAGCCTAGAGGAACCAGGGAGACTGGACACATGTAAGGCAACGCAGGAGCTCCTACAGTTCTTCAGGATAGCTGTTTTCTAAACTCACTTTTTGCATTGAGACAATCATTGTGAACGTGGAGCACCAAGACCACATGAAAGGAAACCACTAATATGGAAAGTCTGGAAATACTGGAGACTTTTGTAGGGGAATAAAACAGCTATTGGGTTACCTTGGTTATGTCCCCAATGGCAACKTATTCCCTTTGCAGTGCACTACTTTTTGACCAGGGCCCAATGGGCTCTGGTCAAAAGGTGTGCACTATATATGGATTAGGGTGCCATTTATGACACTTCCCTGGAGTATAAAACATTGAGATTGGGTCTGCCGATAATCAGGTGTATAATATACTAGCATAGAGGTGTGGGAGCATGCTGGCTCCATTGATAAAGTGGAGAGGTGGCCGGTGCCAAATACTAAAGACCCAGGAAGAGACGAGAGAGGTCACACACACACACACACTTAGGAATAGAGGCCCTGCAATATATCAGCTGAACTACATCCAAATGGCCCTGGAAACATAAACCATCACATTCCTGCCCTGAAACATAGAAACATACACATAGCATTGCATCATGCTAATTATCTTGTTCTTGTTACTTGTAAAAATGTAAACATTTAGAAAAATCTTGACGACGGTAACACCCAGTCGAAGGGCTACGAGGGCTAGGTTTGATTAAACATAGTGCTTGACACTTATGAAGGAAATTGAGCAGAAATTCTTGGGAAATTACTCCGGCTGTTGCTTTAGGAACATAACCTTTATGAGTCAATTATCACCTAGAGAAGCTGGCACAGCTAGATGGTAGTCCTAATGCTGTTGCAGCAGTATTAATGTTAACCATTAACAGTGTTCTGCTTTCTGCCGTTCTGCCCTTGAGCAAGGCAGTTAACCCCCAACAACAACTGCTCCCCGGGCGCCGATGACATGGTCGTCGAATAAGGCAACCCCCCCCCTCCGCACCTCTCTGATTCAGAGGGGTTGGGTTAAATGTGGCAGACACATTTCAGTTGAATGTACATAAGTGTGTGTGGTGTGTGTGTGTGTTCAGCTATCCAAGTCTGCTTTGTTATATGGCTCAATGCTGGACTGTATACAATACAAGATATCCTTTACCTGGGGACAAACAGGAAGCCACTGAAAAATGCCCTATTGACTGAAAACAAACGTCTATACTCTTGTGTTTTTTATTTTCCATAGTTAGCTTTTTCCATACAGAAAATCAGGACATACTTTGTCTGTGTCCCATGATTACCTCCCAAATGCCACCAAATTCCCTTCATACTAGTGCACTACTTTTCACCAGACATCTATGGGCCATGGTTAAAAGGAGTGCCCTACATAGGGAGTAGGGTCCCATTTGGGACGCAGCCAGTGAACCATAGGAAAGGCAGTGAGTGGAGATAGATACAGTAGATAGACAGACAGAGAGCTCGGCCATTGTATGACAGTAACCATTGTTTGTCCCAAGAAGTGACTCAACAGAACTCATTAAAGTATTACATGTTGTTTCCCATAGCATGTTAGCTCCTCAGGGCCCCAGAGCCCTGCAGGCCCAGTAAAACAAACACACTATTAGGAAGACAAATTACATTATCCTTTCAAAAAGGGCCCAAAATAAMCCATTAAAGAGGAAAACAACCACATGTGGGATGAGTTCCAAATGGCACCCTATTCCCTATGCATTGCACTACTTTCGACCAGGGCTCATAGGGCTCTGGTCAAAAGTAGTGCACTATGTAGGGAATAGGGTGCCATTTGGGTTGAATACTAGGCTTTAAAAACAGCAGTAGGTGGCGGGAGAGAGACATTCACACTTGGTGTTTCCATATGGGAAAAATTAGAATATTAAAAGCTTGCTCTTAACACTGCCAACCGCTCGAACCTATGGAGACCGTGTGAGGAGAGTAATGGAGAGTACATGTGCTGTACTGTACAGTGGTGAAGACAGCCAAAATCATGAGTTACTTGTGTGTCAGTACTGTGACCCATGGACTGCAGAGTGTAGGGAGCTGGAACGCCGAGGATGCAGTTGGTTCCCTGTAATGCAATCCAACACAATTGGGGGTGGCTGGTAGCCTCGAGGTTAGAGCATTGGGCCAGTAACTGAAAGGACACTGGTTTGAATCCCGGAGCCGACAATGTGATAAATCTGTTGCTGTGCTCTTAAGCAAGGCACTTCGCCCCAATTGCTCCAGGGTTGCTGGACAATCGTGACCCCACTCCCTGTGGGTTTCTCAGGAGGAGTTGGAATATACCAGAAACACATTTCCATGACACACTTGTACAAGACACACCCACAAGTGTGTATCCGGACAAATATAAGCACCCCCATCCCCTGAATTATTATCATTATTAATTGAGTTGAACAAGGAAGATATCAGATATTCTTTCTAGCAGCATTGAGAGAATGCTATTTTGCCATTAACCCCATCAACGTCGACCCGGTTACAGCTTTTAATTGAATATTGTCTCACACCAGTCCTGCTGCCAGTTAGTCTGGAGCCTCCGCCCATCTGGTGCGCACACACACACACACACACAACGAGGTGCAGCTCCAAATCCCTTTTATTTCTACAAAAAAAGCTGTTAAAGGCTTTTCCAACACTTGGTGTTGATAATTAAGCATCAAGGTATCGCCGTCTACATAAACAGACTGCTTTATTAACAGCATGTGAGTGTCTGTGGCACCGCAACGCTCAATCTGTCATGTGTTAGTTAGTTAGCTGTCAGATGGCTACATCAATGCAGCACCAGGGCTGCATCCCAAATAGCACCCTATTCCCTTTATAGTGTAGTTTTGACTAGGGCCCATGGGGGGGGGGTATTATATAGGGCAGACTCCAAATCCCTCTATGAACTCCCGTAGCAGGTGGAGTTATCACGAAAGCCAGCCAATGAACAATAATGAATTTAATGTGTCGTTTCGTCTACCCTTTTGCCTGTAGCCACATCTGTGGAGCACCTTATAAACCTCCATGATCTCCACAGTTGTCACGCAGACCAGTACGCAGAACAATAGTGAATGTCTCTTTATTAGCCCTTTATGTGGGGCAAGAGTATCATGATTCTAAATAGCACTATCTCTGGTCGGTAGTTACAGATACATAGAAACGGATTAAAACCGAAACTCAGCATTTTAACAGACAAATGGCAGAAAAAGCCCTGAAACTATCGTAAAGTGACATTTAGGGAAACTATTGTAAAGTGATATGAAGGGAAAGCCTAATTAGATGTATCACTTGTTCCGCTGTATCACAGTTATATTGTCCATTGTGTAAACTGCCGTGGCCTGTAAAGATGGATGGTTAAAGCCTGGCCTCGGCCTAATAGCAGGGTTATTGAGACGGGTCTAGCGCTCAGTCTTACAAAACAGGTTTGGGGGGGGGGGGGGGGCAAGGGGAAATGGTGGGAGTGATAATTGATGAGGTAAGGTGAGCTGGATTGTTTGGTGACAGATGGTGGGAAGAGAGAGGGTAGGAGGGAGAGGGAGGGACAGAAGGATGGAAGACACTTACTGGGAAAGACACCTGAGACACACTGTCGCATCCTGGTCTCGTACCGGCGCTGTGTCCACCCCGGGAAAACAACCTACTCCAGACAACCCACAAACACACAAAAAGAAAGAGTAAGAGTAATGCCATATTTGACATATCGAGAGCTGACAAAGGAATATGTGGGTAGGTCCTATTAGCGGCATCCTAATAGTGCACTGTATGGGGAATAGGGTGCGATGATTTGATGCATATTTGTGTACTATTAACTTACAGGAGATATCAGGCACAGGTTGTAAGTGATGGGGGGTCCATGAGGCCCATTTCCATCAGGCATGTTGACAGCAGCATGCTCTGGGAGCAGGGGATGAGAAGATCCATGGAGAGGTCCACGTTGAGGTGACCGTGCTGGGAGGGTCCATGGTGCTGGTCCTCTTCTGGTCTACTGGCATCTGACAGACTGTCCCCCTGCAGCCTGTAGAGACAAAACAGAACTTAGATAACACACTCGACGACTACAGGCTGAACACATGTCAAAACAACTCACACAAATCATCACACTTCACACGTTACAACCCCTAACTTAAAACAAAACATATACAGACTTTACGCTAAACATCCACTATCTTCAGATGAGAAGCATTCACCCGAAGTCGGTTTTGAGCCTTCGAAGCACAACACACATTCTTCAATTACAGTGGGTCAAACGCTGAAACTTAACAGACGACGCAAAGCACATACTTCCTAACTCTACAGCTAGTGTTAACACAGCACACAACAATTCACGATACACACAACCACACATCACACACACACACACACACACACACACACACACACACACACACACACACACACACACACACACACAACCACACACACACACACACACACACACACACACACACACACACACACACACACACACACACACACACACACACACCACACCAACCATTAGCATTCAGATGAGCATCATTCACCCTGAGAGGAAATTTAAACAGAAACAAACGATAACCCAATGATAGGAAATGCTCCATAGACTTCCAATTTCCACTGGGAACAGCACAGTATGCACACTACAGTAGTCCAGTACCGTATCTGTTTCTCTAAACACTAAACATCTGTATTCATCAGCATATCGAACTCGAAGTGCACATCTAGGATCAGGTGCCCCCCTGTCTATGTAATATTTTTCATTCTGATCTAAATGGCTAAACTGATCCTAGATCAGTATTCTACTCTGATATGCTTAATAAATCAGGCCCTGACCCTTCTATGAGAGTCTATGAGGGGACAGTGGGAATCTATCAGTGAGAGGTGATGAGACAGAGCGGAACAGATAGGCTTCATTTGTCTAACCTACATCAGGGGAATGCATAGGGATGTAGATATGCATCAGGGAAGGTACATCCAGACACAGTAACATAGCAGACCAGTTTAGGAATTCATATCCATCCACTCATCACAACTACAGTTAGATAGAATCTGTAGAGGCAGAACTATACCCAAGCCAAACGCAGATAAAAGTCTTATCATGTATAGCTGAAGTATAAAATGGTGCAGCCTACAGTTCATTTTGCTCAGTTTTGGAGCCAAACACACTTTGCAAAATGTTTGTTAACAGGGGCACAACTTTCACTGGGGATGGGCATGTCCCCCCCGCATTCTGAAATTGCATTTTGGCCCCTCCAGTATTATCCTGGGAATGTGATACAAAACCAGGCAACGGTGCGCTTTAGGACCATGCGGACGTCTCTGAGAGGTGGGGTAGGCTGTTTGGAGTTTTTAGCCGTCTGGATAAAATAAAAATGATATTATGTCCCCCCCACTTCTAAAACCAAAGTTGCGCCCATGTTTGTTAATGTTTGTGTCAGTTGTTCACGTCTACAAGCATATTCCTGTTGCTAGAAGCTTTCGAACATGCATTGCGTTTGTTATATAAATGATAACACACTAGTAGAAATGTTAAATATTGTCTATTTAGAATTCAAGTTCCATTTTATCACTGACCTTTTGAATCTGATCACTCTGCCTAGTTTGAAGGCACTCTGCCTAGTTTGAAGGCACTCTGCCTAGTTTGAAGGCACTCTGCCTAGTTTGAAGGCACTCTGCCTAGTTTGAAGGCACTCTGCCTANAAGGCACTCTGCCTAGTTTGAAGGCACTCTGCCTAGTTTGAAGGCACTCTGCCTAGTTTGAAGGCACTCTGCCTAGTTTGAAGGCACTCTGCCTACTTTGAATTCACTCTGCCTACTTTGAATTCACTCTGCCTAGTTTGAAGGCACTCTGCCTAGTTTGAAGGCACTCTGCCTAGTTTGAAGGCACTCTGCCTAGTTTGAATTCACTCTGCCTAGTTTGAATTCACTCTGCCTAGTTTGAATTCACTCTGCCTAGTTTGAAGGCACTCTGCCTTAGAAGCCAGCAGCTTCAGTGAACTGGCCCTTTGTTATTTTGGTCAACGTCTGATGATGTACCCGTAAATAAATACCATCATTTTAAACATAAATTCCATCTGTCTACTGGTGCTTCACACCCCTGACAAGACTGTAGGGTCCACTATCATACACTTGCATATCATCAAAGGGCCATCAAAGGGCCATCTGTTCGTAATCATAACTGTTCATTGTCATGTCCAGCTTTGAGCCCATATAGGCCTACCAGTACAAATCCTATCTATGGCATATCTATAGGCCTACCAGTACCAGCCCTATCTGCTTGGAGTGTGATGAGAGCCTTGTCCAAAAGTTGTGGCTTCTGCCTTCCTCCTCACGTCAAAGATGTAACACTCTCAGAGATTGGACAAAGAGCAGCACGCTGTGTCTGAAAGACAAACCGTTTTCTAACAGGAACGCAAGCTGAACACTCTGGCRTTCGCTTTGTGGTTGGACGTAGCTGTTCGGATAAAACATAATGTTAGATGACATTGGCTGTATCCCAAATGGCACCCTATTCCCCATTAAGGCTCTGAGGTTAGAGGTGGTGCACTATGTAGGGCATAGGGTGCCATTTGGAACACACTTTTTGATTCCCTCAGTGTTTCCTTCTTCTCCTATAAACAGTTTCACATCATCTGTACTCATGGTATTTATGTTTGAACAGTATATAGTTAGTCGACTGTAAATCATACTATATATCATTTAATTGCACACTGCTTTAGTTACGCATTATTTTAGTTGCATGCTATTTTCCATGTAATCAGAGGAAGCCATTAACTGGAGACAAAATACATATATTTTATTTTACTTTAACCTTTATTTAACTAGGCAAGACAGTTAAGAACAAATTCTTATTTACAATGACGCCGTACCAAAAGGCAAAAGGCCTCCTGCGGGGACGGGGGCTGAGATGAAACATTTAAATATAGGACAAAACACACATCACGACAAGAGAGACACCACAACACTACATAAAGAGACACCTAAGACAACAACATAGCATGGCAGCAACGCATGACAACACAGCATGGTAACAACACAGCATGGCAACAACACAACATAACAACAACAACTTATGGTGTGGCATTCCTCCACAGCCACCGCCACCTTGTACCTAAGGGATTATTGTAAGAATGGAAGATCACTTTTGAAATGCACAAATCTCTCTCTCTCTCCTATGTCTCTCTCTCATCTGTCCCTCTCTCCTCTGTGTCTCTCTCTCATCTGTCCCTCTCTCCTCTGTGTCTCTCTCTCTCTCGCTCTCAAAAATTAAATAAAAAGCCAGATATGCACCATCCCTGCTTTGAATGATGTGGTCCTCTGCATTTGGGCCTGACTACCATTCACAATTGCCTGAAAACATTCCATATACGAAAACAAATATTCTAATAAGGCCTATTCCCGGTCCACGTATGCCACGGATGGTCTCCCAGGCTGTGACGACACACAGACACACATACACACAGTGCTTAGGGACAGAGTCTGGGATGAGTATGTGAACACTGGAGATTTGCAGCCATAGCAAGGCCCAGCAGGCCCTGTTAGAGGACTGCGCCACGGGTCTATAAAGCTGCTGCTGAAGTACAGGCATCTCTAACCACAGCTTGGGCTCTGGTGAAAGTAGTGCACCAGGCCTATATAGGGAATAGGGTGTCATTTGGGACGCGGGTAGGGACATGCAGCTCTAGCCACATCTATGGGCCAGGGACATGCATCTCTAACCACATCTATGGGCCAGGGACATGCAGCTCTAGCCACATCTATGGGCCAGGGACAGGCATCTCTAACCACATCTATGGGCCAGGGACATGCAGCTCTGGGGGGCCCAAAACATTATAAAACTATCAAACAAAGAAATCTCACGCTTTTGAGAAAAGGATTGAAAGGAAGGATGATCTTCGTTGTCTATCACTGTCCCTGGTAACATCTGCCTCCTCTAGGTAACGCCTTGGAACAGATGGGTGTTGAACACACCTCTGGGTAGGCTCCACTGGGTGTGACTGGTAGCACACAGTACTGGGTGGGGCGCAAGCAGCGTTTAACAGTGCTGCAGTAAATTAATAAACACTCTCTGAGGTGTTACTATAGATTAATCACCTCCATGCTGTTGTTCCCCAGCTGGCATAGTGGTCTTGAATTTCTGTCTTTCACTTCGATGGCTTCCCAGACTACAAAGTAAGTTAGAGGAGGCTGGTGGAGGGAAACATAGGAGGACGGGGTCATTGTAATTGCTGGAATGGAATAAATGYAATGGTATCAAACACATCAAACATATGGAAACCACGTTTGACTCCGTTCCATTCATTCCTGCCATTACAATGAGCKCGTCCTCCTATAGGTCCTCCCACCAGCCTCCTCTGAAGTATGTATATGAAAGACATCTTGCCAGGCTTTGAGTGTTGGAATAGCCAATTTCCCCCCCACCTGCCCCTCTCTGTCACACACCCACTGTCTCCCCCTCTCTCTCCCCTCTCTCTCTTTCTCTCTTCCTTTCTCCCCTCTCTCTCTCAATCTCTTTCTCTCCCTCTCGCTCTCTCTCCCCCTTTCTCTCTCTTCCTCTTTGTATCAGCACTTACCTTCAGTCTACATTCCTCCAGATCAAGAACAGAATATCATATCTTAAGTGCATTCCAAAATGTGCTTGTTGTCACAAGTCTCTGCGCTGATACCGGTCTCTACCATCACCTCTTTTTCATATATATATATATATATTTTTTAGATCACTTGTTTTCTCTTCCGGCACGTTTCCTGTTTATCCTCCCTCCTGCTCATGTTTCTGGGTGTTGGGTGCAATAGGGCCCAAGCGGGCATGACTCTGCCCGATGCCAGGGTGAGATAATGGGGTATTAGACAGGTCAGACGCCAGGCACACTCCTCCATCCCCCCTCCCTCCTTCCCTCTCTATTTGGGTTTTGTCCTCTTTCTTTTTCTTTTCATTTTTCATTCATCCACGCTGCTTATCTGTTTGGTAATGCGTGTCTAAGATGGGCAGATGGGTTTCTCATGATACTGAATGTTATCAGAAAGTTTGTAGGCAGATTGTTTACCACCTGTATGTTTAAAGTTCAATAGTTTATATCTATGGCTTATAATGACTAAGCCAGCTCCCGGATCACACTGGGTTTATCCCAAATGGCACCCTATTCCCTATATAGTGCACAACTTTTAACCAGGGAATAGGGTGCCATTTGGGACGTATCCACTGATGTTGTAGCCGTATCTGGAGCTAGCTTTGGCTCTGTGCAAATATCTCTCTCAGTGAAACGTCAGACATCTGCTTTCTCCCCCTCTCCGTCTGTTCTGTTCCGGCCAAATTCCTTTAACCTGACCACTAGATCCTCTAGAGGTTTATTGGCTGACGAGCTCTGGTTGTTTTAGATGGTGAGYGATGGGAGGGAAAGGAAGGGCCCTAAACAGATCACACATCACTGGCCTGGAAATGCCTTGGACAGACGGCCCAGACCAGACCGGCTTCATTCCAGATGCACGGGACTGTAATATCAGAGGTTATTTAAACACACGCACACACAGACTCACACACACAAGCACGAACACACACACTGTGTTCTGTGGTATGAGGAGTGTGTTCAGCAGACATGCCTGTGAACAGGGGGCTGTAAAGACAGGGGTCAGAGGTCAAATGGGAGCAGAGCGTGAGAGAGAGATGTGCGTGGAGAAGGAGAGAGAAAGTAGCAAAGAGAGAGAGAGAGAGAGAGAGAGAGAGAGAGAGGCTGGCTCTCACCTCTAACAAAAGCTTTACAGTATGTGCTTTAGACCCAACCATGTCTCAATGGGATTCCCAGAAGTGCCTGTGAAACCTATCCATCCTAATAATAAACCTGCTTCCCTGGAGCCTAGCATATGTGAGGAGGGAGATAGTATAGTATAGTGATAGGGAACTGGGCTAGTATAGTGATAGGGAACTGGGCTAGCATACTAATAGGGAACTGGGCAAGTATAGTGATATCATACTACACCAGCTCCGACGTTCATCTTATGTGGCAGGGCTTGCTAACTATTACAGACTACAAAGGGAAGGACATGAGCGAGCTGCCCAGTGACACAAGTATTCCAGACGAGCTAAATCACTTCTATGCTCGCTTCGAGGCAAGCAACACTGAGGCATGCATGAGAGCATCAGCTGTTCCGGACGACTGTGTGATCACGCTCTCCGTAGCCGACGTGAGTAAGACCTTTAAACAGGTCAACATACACAAGGCTGCGGGGCCAGACGGATTACCAGGACGTGTGCTGACCAACTGGCAGATGTCTTCCATAGCCATGAAGTGCTTTGAAAGGTTGGTCATGGCTCACATCAACACTATTATCCCAGAAACCCTAGACCCACTCCAATTTGCATACCGCCCAAACAGATCCACAGATGATGCAATCTCTATTGCACTCCACACTGCCCTTTCCCACCTGGACAAAAGGAACACTTATGTGAGAATGCTATTAATTGACTACAGCTCAGCGTTCAACACCATAGTACCCTCAAAGCTCATCACTAAGCTAAGGATCCTGGGACTAAAGACCTCCCTCTGCAACTGGATCC
The DNA here is from genome assembly GCF_002910315.2 of Salvelinus sp. IW2-2015. Lineage (NCBI taxonomy): Eukaryota > Metazoa > Chordata > Actinopteri > Salmoniformes > Salmonidae > Salvelinus > Salvelinus sp. IW2-2015. Next base: position 10,948,742 of record NC_036867.1, on the reverse strand, counting down.
CGGACTTCCTGACGGGCCATCCCCGGTGGTGAGGGGAGGTAGCAACACATCTGCCACGCTGATCCTCAACACCGGAGCTCCCCAGGAGGGCGTGCTCAGTCCACTCCTGTACTCTCTGTTCACCCACGACTGCATGGCCAGGCACGACTCCAACACCATCATTAAGTTTGCAGACGACACAACAGTGGTAGGCCTGATCACCGACAACGACGAGACAGCCTATAGGGAGGTCAGAGACCTGGCCAGGTGGTGCCAGAACAACAACCTATCCCTCAACGTAACCAACTAAGGAGATGATTGTGGATTACAGGAAAAGGAGCACCGAGCACGCCCCCATTCTCATCGACGGGGCTGTAGTGGAGCAGGTTGAGAGCTTCAASTTCCTTGGTGTCCACATCAACAACAAACTAGAATAGTCCAAACACACCAAGACAGTCGTGATGAGGGCACGACAAAGCCTGTTCCCCCTCAGGAGACATAAAGGATTTGGCATGGGTCCTGAGATCCTCAAAAGGTTCAACAGCTGCAACATCGAGAGCATCCTGACTGGTTGCATCACTTCCTGGTACGGCAATTGCTCGGCCTCTGACCGCAAGGCACTACAGAGGGAAGTGCGTACAGCCCAGTACATCACTGGGGTTAAGCTGCCTGCAATCCAGGACCTCTACACCAGGCGGTGTCAGAGGAAGGCCCTAAAAATTGTCAAAGACCCCAGCCACCCCAGTCATAGACTGTTCTCTCTACTACCGCATGGCAAGCGGTAAAGGAGTGCCAAGTCTAGGACAAAAAGGCTTCTCAACAGTTTTTACAGCCAAGCCATAAGACTCCTGAACAGGTAATCAAATGCCTACCCGGACTATTTGCATTGTGTGCCCCCCTAACCCCTCTTTTTACGCTGCTGCTACTCTCTGTTTATCATATATGTATAGTCACTTTAACTATACATTCATGTACATATTACCTCAATTGGGTCGACCAACCAGTGCTCCTGCACATTGGCTAACCGGACTATCTGCATTGTGTCCCGCCACCCACCACCCGCCAACCCCTCTTTTACACTACTGCTACTCTCTGTTCATCATATATGCATAGTCACTTTAACCATATCTACATGTACATACTACCTCAATCAGCCTGACTAACCAGTGTCTGCATGTAGCCTCGCTACTTTTATAGACTCGCTACTGTATATAACCTGTCTTTTTACTGTTGTTTTATTTTTGTACTTACCAATTGCTCACCTAATACCTTGCACTATTGGTTAGAGCCTGTAAGTAAGCCTCACTGCAAGGTCTACACCTGTTGTATTCGGCGCACGTGACAAATAAACTTTGATTTGATTTGCTAGGGAACTGGGCTAGTGCAGTGATAGGGAACTGGGCAAGTATAGTGATAGGGAACGGGGCTAGTACAGTAATAGGGAACTGGGCTAGTACAGTGATAAGGAACTGGGCTYGTATAGTAATAGGGAACTGGACTAGCATAGTGATAGGGAACGGTGCTAGTATAGTGATAGGAACCTGGGCTAACATAGTGATAGGGAATGGGGCTGGTATAGTGATAGGGAACTGGGCTAGTATAGTAATAGGGAACTGGGCTAGTATAGTGATAGGGAACTAGGCTAGTATAGTGATATGGATCTGGGCTAGTATAGTGATAGGGAACTGGACTAACATAGTGGATAGGGAACTGGGCTAGTATAGATTGATAGGGAACTGGGCTAGTATAGTAAGAGGGAACTGGGAAGTAATAGTGATAGGGAATGGCTCTAGTAAGTGATAGGGAACTGGGCTAGTATAGTAAGATAGGGAACTGGCAGTAATAGTGATAAGGGAACTGGGCTAGTATAGTAATACGGAACTGCTAGTATAGTAATAGGAACTGGGCTAGTATAGTGATAGGGAACTGGCTAGTATAGTGATAGGTGCACTGAGCTAGTATAGTAATAGGGAACTGGCTAGTAAGTGATAGGGAACTGGACTGGTATAGTAATAGGGAACTGGGAACTAGTATAGTGATAGGGAAACTGGGCTAGATATAGTGGAGTAGTAGGAAACTGGGCTAGTATAGTAATAGGGAAGTGAGGGATTAAGGTATATGTGATAGGGAATGGGCTAGTATAAGGATAGGGAACTGGAACTAGTATAGTGATAGGGAATGGATAGTATAGTGAATAGGGACTGGGGCTAGTATTAGTGATAGGGATCTGGCTAGTATCAGTATAGGGAACTGGAACTAAGTATAGTAATAGGGAACTGGGCTAT
>NC_036867.1:10901134-10945754 GCF_002910315.2 Salvelinus sp. IW2-2015 | reverse complement strand
GTGATAGGGAACTGATAGTATAGTGATAGGGAACTGGACTAGTATGTAATAGTGGAACTAGGCTAGTAGTGATAGGGAATGGGCTAGTAATATTGATAGGGAACTGGACTAGTATAGTGATAGGGAGACTGGGGTAGTATAGTGATAGGGAACTGGGCTAGTATAGTGATAGGGACTGGGAAAGTAATAGTGGATTTTAAGGGGAAACTGGACTAGTATAGTGATAGGGAACTGGGCTAGTATAGTGATAGGGAATGAGGCTAGTATAGTGATAGGGAACTGGGCTAGTATAGGTCGATAGGGAATGGGCTCAGTATAGTGATAGGGAACTGGCTAGTATAGTGATAGGGAATGGAGTGATGTGATAGGGATGGGTAAGTATGTGATAGTGGACTGGACTAGTATAGTGATAGGGAACTGGCTAGTATATGTGATAGGGGAACTGGACTAGTATAGTGATAGGGACTGGGAAAATATATGTGATAGGGAACTGGGAAAGTATAGTGTAGGGAGGAAAGTATGTGATAGGGAACTGGACTAGTATATGTGATAGGGAACTGGGCTAGTATAGTGATAGGGAACTGGACTAGTATAGTGATAGGGAACTGGGCTAGTAAGTGATAGGGACTGGCTAGTATAGTGATAGGGAACTGGACTAGTATATGTGATAGGAACTGGCTGATAGTGATAGGGACTGCTAGTATAGTGATAGGGAACTGGACTAGTTAGTGATGGGAATGGGCTAGTATAGTGATAGGGAACTGGGCTGTATAGTAATAGGGAACTGGGCTAGTATAGCGATAGGGAATGGCTAGTATAGATAATAGGAGAACTGGCTAACTAGTGACAGGGAAATGGGCTAATAGTGATAGGGAACTGGCTAGTATAGTGATAGGGAACTGGACTAATAGTGATAGGAACTGGACTAGTATAGTATAGGAACTGACTAGTATAGTTGATAGGGAACTGGACTAGTATAGTGATAGGGAACTGGGCTAGTATAGTAATAAGGAACTGGGCTAGTATAGTGATAGATGGAAATGGACTAGTATAGTATAGGACTGGACTAGTATAGTGATAGGGAACTGGACTAGTATAGTAAAATAGGGAACTGGACTATTAGTGATAGGGAATGGCTTAGTATAGTGATAGGGAACTGGCTAGTTAGTGATAGGACTGGCTAGTAATATAGAACGGGAAACTGGACTAGAATAGTGATAGGAACTGGATAGTATAGTATAGGAATAGCTAGTAATAGTGATAGGGAACTGGGCTAGTATAGTGATAGGGAATGGACTAGTATATGATAGGAAGGACTAACATGTGAATAGGAACTGGGCTACGTATGTGATAGGGAATAAGGGTCTAGTATAGTGATAGGGAACTGGCTAGTATAGTGGATAGTGGAACTGGCTAGTATAGGTGGAAGGGATATGGAAAACTAGTATAGTGATAGGGAACTAGGCTATATAGTATGGGAATGGCTAGTATAGTAGATAGGGAACTAGGCTGTATAGTGATAGGGAACTGGACTACGTATAGTGATAGGGAACTGGGCTAGTATATGTGATAGGGAAACTATAGTAGGGTAATAGTGATAGGGAATGGCTAGTATAGTGATATAGGAACTGGCTAGTATACGTGAATAGGGACTGGACTAATAAGTGATAGGGAACTAGGACTAGTATATGTAATAGGAACTGGCTAGTATATGTAATAGGAACTAGGTCGTATAGTGAAGGGAACTGGACTAGTCTTAGTGAATAGGGAATGGACTAGTATAGTGATAACGACAATAGGGGACTAGTATAGTGATAGGAACTGGCTAGTATAGTGAAGGATGGACTAGTATAGTATAGGAACAGCTCGTATATGTGACAGGGAATGGACTTGTATATTGACAGGAACTGAACTAGTATAGTGTAGGGAACTGGATAGTATAGTGATAGGGAACTAGGCTAGTATAGTGATAAGGAACTGGCTAGTATAGTGATAGGGAACTGGACTAGTATAGTGATAGGGAACTGGACTAACATAGGGATAAGGAACTGACTAGTATAGTAATAGGGAATAGGCTAGATAAGTGATAGAATGGCTAAGTATAGTGATAGGGAACTGACTAGTATAGTGATAGGAACTGGACTAACATAGTGATAGGGACTGGGCTAGTATAGTGATAGGGAACTAGCTAGTATAGTGATAGGGAACTGGGGTAGTAAGTGATAGGGAACTGGGCTAGTATAGTGATAGGGAACTGGACTAGTATAGTGATAGGAACTGGACTAGTATGAATAGGAACTAGGCTCGTATAGTGACAGGAACTGGACTAGTAAAGTAAATAGGGAACTAGCTCGTATAGTGACAGGGAACTGGACTAGTATATTGACAGGGAACTGAACTAGTATAGTGATAGGGAACTGGACTAGTATGTGATAGGGAACTGGACTAGTATAGTGATAGAATGGGTCGTATAGTGAAAGGGAACTGACTAGTATATTGACAGGGAACTGAACTAGTATAGTAATAGGAACTGGGGCTATGGACACTGCAGTAGTAAGTCAGGCAAGCATTCCTCATATGCAGTACCCCTCTCTGTCAGAAAATGCACTCACTGAGCAGAGAGAAGAGGAGTCTTTGACACAGACCTGTCCCACTCTCTCTGTACAAGTTATAGAGCAGACGAGACAACCAGACAGCCAGCCAATCAGACACAGCACAGACTGGACATGGTAAGGGGCCCAGGTAACCCCCAGGTCATAGTAAAGGATAAATATTTACCTTGCACACCTTGAGCAGATGTTGAGTGTGACCTTGGCCTGGGGCTCTGGGAGGTAGGAACTACGACCTTGACTGAACTTACTTCCTGACGGGGCCAGCCCTGTTACCCCCTCCATACGCAGGTCATCTAGGTCCTCTATGAGGAGAGAGMAGAGAGAGGAGAGAGGGAGAGAGGAGAGAGAGGGAGAAAGGGGGAGGGAGAGAGAGAGGGAGGCAGGGAAGAGAGAGAATGGGTGAAGTACAGGGAGATGGAGTGAGGAAGAGCGATGAGGAATAGAAGGAAAGAGTAAGAAAGGGGAAAGAGGGAGAGAAGGAGAGGGACAGTCATTTATCATAGTCACTGAGTCATCAACAGATGCATTGTATCTGTCTTAGCTGTCTCAGCCGTCCAGAACGGAGGAAGGATGAACCAACACACACACACACACACACACTAAGAGACGATAGACTGACAAGACTGTCTTGCATCAATTAGCCAATAAATAGATTGTGGTTGTAAGGAGAAGAGACAGAGAAGGCTGTGCTGAAGGAGAGATGATGAGAGAGAGACCACACATCCTGACCAGAGAGAGAGAGAGAAGTGTCTCTGTGTGTTCTCTCCCTGTGTCCTCATAAGAACAGTCCTCGGTCTGCATGACTCTCTAAAGAGCTCCATATGAACCAGACACGCCAGTGTCATCCCCTCTCCTTCTCCCCAGTCTCTCTGTCTCTGTCACCCCCATCTATCTCTCTCTCTCTCTGGTTTGTTTTAACATACTGCTGTTGGACCGGGAGACAGAATAAAGCTGAACTGAGTTCCACACGCGATAGTGTTCCCAGGTTCACCACTGGGCCCATGTTCAGCTTTAAACAGGCTTATATGATCAGGTATCAGAGAATAGAATTTTCAGCTTCAAGGCGAAGTAGGTGACGCGCGTTTCGGTAACAGAGACAATAATACAATCATTGAGAACAGAAAGCATAGCTCCGCCTGCGTTCCAAATGACAGCCTATTCCCTTTATGGCTTTGTGGACCCTGGTCAAAAGTAGTGCACTATATAGAGAATAGGGTTCCATTTGGGATGCACCCTCAGTCTAATAAGCAGGGTCGTGACTGAGTAGAAAAGAAGGGTAGTAAAATATAAATAACTTCATGTTTATTGTCACAAAACTAAAACCAGTAACGCTTTATTAAATATAGCAGGACATCAAAGAGGGATGTAAATTTGACAGCAAGTTCTTGGTTCTGAATAAATGTTTTGAGAGACGAAACACATTGCAACAATTATATAGCGTAAGTCTGAATTTGTATGTTGACGACATGAGTCATGGTCTGAGTTAGCTAACTGTTGGTAAAGATATCTAATATAGCTTTTTAATAACAAGTTGATATCTTAAAGGTCCAATGCAGCCATTTTTATCTCAATATCAAATCATTTCTGGGTAACAATTAAGTAAAATGGTTCAAAATTTAAAAAACGATTAATTCTTGGCAAAAAGCTATTTCTCAAGCAAAAAAGAATTATTCCAACCTCACAGTGTGGAATATATATATAAATCACAGGTAAATCAAATTTTTGACGGCACTGGGCCTTTAAAAGAAAATAAAAACTTGCCCGTATCACTTGTGCTTATTAAGCATACAGGCAAGCGCAGTTTGAAGATATCCTAGAATGATTCCCAGGCACCTGCAACAAAACACCTCAGACGTGCGAGTGCTTTCCCTTCTTTTAATAACAAGTTGATAGATACAGTACCTCAAGCCATTACTGTATGGACCATTTGACAGCATATAAAGGATGTTTTTTTAACAACAATAGCCCATTTTGTTTTCATCAGTCCTCAGGAATGTGAGAAATGTGACAACAAGAGATCAAATGCCGGACATAATTATTACCACTCACTAGTGTGTGTGTGTGTGTGTGTATGTGTGTGTGCGTGTGTGTGTGTGTGTGTCTGTTTATGTGTGTGGGACAGATATACACATTAGTCACATTGATACTCTTCCCGTCAATCTCATGTTACTGGCCTCCTGGTTGAGCAGAGATGAGAAGACAGAAAACTGCGGCTTACACTTTGATAGAAGAGAAGGCGTGACTAATCACCTGGATTAGAGGAGAGACACTCATCCACTGAGAAATGTTCCTCTTCCCTCCATCCATCACACTGGCCCTGCGCCAGGCTATCTCTCACCTGTCTGTCCTCGGTACGGTTTTGTGTCTGGTGAAATTGTGTGTGTCTTGTGTGGTGTGTGTGTCTGTGTGCTCTCTCTCTCTGTGTGTGTGTGTGTGTGTTGTGTTGTGTGTTGTGTGTGTGTGTTGTGTGTGTTTGTGTGTGTGTGTGGGTGTGTGTGTGTGTGTGTGTGTGTGTGTGTGTTTGCTTGTATCCTCCCTTTGTGTGTATGGTTCGTACGTGCATGTCTCCTCTCCGTAGGTGAAGAATCACTTAAAGAGAGCGAGAGGAGACGAGAGAGGAGAGAAATACATACCAGACCAGCTGCAAATTAAGAATTCCACTAGGAGTAAATTCCACGAGGAGCACATTTTCAGAGAGCACTGATGTGTGTCTAAAAGGAATAACAGCCCGGGTGTTACATGTAGTCAGATTGCCTTGGGTGTATGTTAGTCAGATTGCCTGGGTGTTATGTAGTCAGATTGCCTGGGTGTTATGTAGTCAGATTCCCGGTGTTACATGTAGTCAGATTGCCTGGGTGTTATGTATCAGATTGCCTGGTGTTTATGTAGTCAGATTGCCTGTGTTATGTAGCAGATTGCCTGGGTGTTATGTAGTCAGATTGCCTGGGTTTATGTAGTCAGATTGCCCGGGTTATGTAGTCAGATTGCTGGGTGTTATGTAGTCAGATTGCTGGGGTGTTATGAGTCAGATTGCCTGGTGTTATGTAGTCAGATGCCTGGTTTATAGTAGTCAGATTGCCTGTGTATGTAGTCAGATTGCCTGGGTTATGTAGTCAGATGCCTGGTGTTATGTATCAGATTGCCTGGGTGTTATGTAGTCAGATTGCCTGGTGTTACATGTAGTCAGATTGCCTGGTTTATTAGTCAATTCCGGTGTTAAATGTAGTCAGATTGCCCGGGTGTTACATGTAGTCAGATTCCGGGTGTTACATGTAATCAGATTACCTGGATGTTACATGTAGTCAGATTCCAGGTGTTACATGTAGTCAGATTGCCCGGGTTACATGAGTCAGATGCCCGGGTTACATGTATCAGATTCCCGTGTACATTAGTCAGATTGCCCGGTGTTACATGTTAGTCAGATTGCCCGGGTGTATGTCCTTTGGTGTTACATGTAGTCAGATTGCCCGGGTTTACATGTAGTCAGATTGCCGGTGTTACATGTAATCAGATTCCTGTGTTACATGTATCAGTATTGCCAGGTGTTACATGTAGTCAGATTGCCGGTGTTACATGTAGTAGTGCCAGTATGTGTCAGTGTTACATGTAGTCAGATTGCCAGGTGTTACATGTAGTCAATTGCCAGGTTTACATGTGTCAGATTGCCCAGGTTACATGTAGTCAGATTGCCAGGGTGTTACATGTAGTCAGATTGCCCGGGTGTATGCCTCCCTTTGTGTGTTACATGTAGTCAGATTGCACGGGTGTTGCATGTAGTCAGATTGCCCGGGTGTTGCATGTAGTCAGATTGCCKGGGTGTTGCATGTAGTCAGATTACCTGGGTTTTGATTTAGAATTGTCTGATTGGGTGTTAGATTTTTCCTTCATTTTTCTATCGTCTGATGAGATTAGTATAAACATTTGATAACATGCACACCATGAAGATGAACGTTTACATCATGTTGACATTGAGCCATACTACTTCTTACCGTGCCAGATGAGGTGAGATTTCTCACCTGAAGCACTGAGAGACCTATGGGCCTGGTCAAAAGTATTTCACTGTAAGGAAAATAGGGTTCCAGCTGGTACACACAGTCCCAGAACACAGGTCATCCAGGGACTGGGACTGGTGTGGATAACAGAGGGTGACTGAATGCTTCTGTCATGCTTCTGAAAATGCCTGTAAGCATAGTCTCATTCATCATCACTGCTGGGAAATGAGAGTGGGTGGGCAAGGGGAGAGAGGTTACCGGCCGTGGGAACCATGTCTGTGTCCCAAATGGCACTCTATTCCCTATGCATTGTGTTACTTTTGACCAGGGTCCATAGGGGTCTGGTCAAAAGTAGTGCACTATGTAGGTAATAGGGTGCCCTTTGGAACACAAGCCATGGCTTAATATTGTGTCAACGCCCAGACCATCACCTGCTCCTCCACCTAATCCGTCTCCTGGTRGTTATCTACTCTGTAAGGTCCTGTCTAGAGACTGGTTTACGCGGTGGTAGACTACAAGTCTGAAAAGTCTAGGTGGGTCACAGCGGGAACCACTGCTGTAAAGTTACTGTGTTCAAACGTTGCCACGGTCACAGCACATTACCTACGGGAAGCTTTTAATCTCTGAGTTCACCTCTCCCTTTGGCCTTGTTCCTTGTAGGTGGAGATAAACAAATGACAAAAACATGGAGAGTACAACATCTCCGTCTAATCTTTCAGGCGAGTCAAATAAAGACATTACATGCAGCTTTAGATTTAGTTTGTGTTTTGTCTAAACAAGATGTTACTGCTGTTTAGAACAAGCTGGGCATGACAACATGGCGCGCTTACAGGACAGTAAGTATTTCCGCCCTGCAAACAGTGTCAATGGAATTATACTTGGGATCACACACACACACAACCACACACACCACACACACACACACACACACAACACACACACACACACACACACACACACACACACACACACACACACCACACACACACACACACCAGTCAGGTCAGTCGAATTGTACTGTCAACCCTTGCTGTGTGTGAATAACATTGGTCTGATGCTATCAGTTCGGGCTCCTACAAAGAGAACACAGGGCCTCCAGGGCCAAGGGAGGAGAAAACGGATGATCTCTGAAATTACACTCACCCTATTTAGCTGGACTTACATACATTTGGCATTACTGGTGTGTGGTTGTGGTGTGTGTGTTGTGTGTGTGGTGTGTTGTGTGTGTGTGTGTGTGTGTGTGTGTGTGTGTGTGTGTGTGTGTGTGTGTGTGTGTGTGTGTGTGTGTGGTGTGTGTGTGTGTGTGTGTTGTGTGTGTGTGTGTGTGTGTGTGTGTGTGTGTGTGTGTGTGTGTGTGTGTGTGTGTGTGTGTGTGTGTGTGTGTGTGTGTGTGTGTGTGTGTTGCCCACAGTGCCATGGCTGATGTGTATTTTATGTGGGCATATAGCCACTTGCTGCTTACCACTGTACCAGTCAAGAGTTGGTGCCAGACATAGACTTCAATACTGGGAGCTGACTAAACTAAACTAACTAAACATCTGCTACAGAGGATAAATCATCTTTGTGTGTGTACATCTTTTTTTTGTTTGTTCCCCTTTTCTAAAGGTCCCATTGAGAAAGAGAGTTTATTTATTTAGCCAGACACAACTGACTTTATCTCCCTTGGGTTAGCAACAGATCCTACCATAACCCCCGCACCAAAACCCCCCACACAATAACACCGTCTAAGAGAAGTTTACATTACAGACCGGCACGTCAATACGTTTCACCATGCAACACTCACGTCACACGCCGTGGCGTCTGTCTAGACACAACAAAGTCAGCACTCAGCCCGCCCGTTTGTCAGCGAGCGAGGCACATTTTCTCTCATGCTTCCTGGTCGAAGGAGGAGCACTATATAGGGAATAGGGTGACATTTGGAAAGCAGACCCTGCGTCAAACGTTGAGACACGACTGATAAATACAACTGTGGCAGAGGAGAGGAGAGGGGTGGAAAGTATTTGAGCGATGCGATGCGAACAAAGAGGTCTGAGCAATGAGGAATTCCTTCCCTCAATCACTCACTACACCAAAGCAAAAAGCGGAGCTGGTGTGTGTGTGTGTGTGTGTGTCTGTTCCCCCATCAAGTTTCCATGTTATTTAATGTAATTTAGACGGAGACTGACTGACTCGCTCTCGTCTCTCTGTTCTAAATCAAGAACTGAAGTCATAATTAGTATATTCATCTCGCAAATAACCTAACCTACACTTTCTGAGATGATGTGTTGACAGATGTAAAGTGTGCAATCATCTAACTCTCTCCCCCACACAGAGACAGAGATACAGAGAGAGAGAGACACACAAACACACTTGTACGCACACACCCTATCTCATGCACACCAGATCCAAGACTATGAGTTTATTGATTCACCTATGAGTGAACTAATTGACTCATTTCCAGCCCTGCGTATGTCCTAGCTGTGCCTGTGGTGCTGTGGCTCTGTGTCTGGGAGGTCACAATGGGTTGCATAGGGTCCTGGTCAAAAGTAGTGCACTATATAGGGAACAAAGTARCATTTGGGATATAGCCTATAACAGCAGACTCTAGTCTAGTGTCATTATAAAACAGACTGTGGCTCTACTGTCTCTACTATCCGCTGCGCTGTAATTAACAATATCTCTGTAATGATAGATATCACAGAGAGTGGTGGCAGACACACACATACAGCATGCATGCACAGACACACACACACACACACACAGAGAGAGAGAGAATGATTTGAATTGTGAGAGAAAAAAAGAGAGAGCGAGAGAGAGGGGCGTGAAAGAGAGAGGGGGAGAGAGTGAGGGAGAGAAAGAGAGACCCCGTACTCTCCCTGCCCCTCACACAGTCAGCTCAAGCATTTGTGATTCATGAAGTATTAAACACAAAGCAATGACTCTGCGGTTAGTTCTCCCAGAACGGGCCAGAGAGGCATTTGTTTAGCTTTGTAATAAAAGCAATATTCCAACTTACATTTCATAATTACAACTCAGCTTTCATTTGCGTTTCTTTCCCCGTCCCTGTCATTCCCCTCAAAGTCTGTCTGTCAGATCCCAACCTCATGCAGTATCTCAGACAGACACAGAGAGAGATGAAGAGAGAGAGAAGAGAGAGAGGAGAGAGAGAGAGAGAGAGGAGAGAGAGAGAGAGAGAGAGAGAGAGAGAGAGAGAGAGAGAGAGAGAGAGAGAGAGAAGGAGAGAGAGAGAGAGAGAAGAGGAGAGAGGAGAGAGAGAGAGAGAGAGAGAGCTTCAGATAACAGAGAACACTGCCTTTACAAGAAAGAGAACAAACTAAAAGAATCAGATGGAGAGAGAGAGAGAATGCAAGATCAGAGCCTGTGAAAGTCTTGTCAGAACTCCAGAACACTGTTCTGTCAACTCATTCAACTCAAGCTCTTTAAGCTGCAACCCTTCTCTCTGAGAGAAAGCCTGGAGACAGGGAACAACAACCGTCTCCCAGGTTCAATACTGCCATCTAGAGTTCATACAAGTAACTGTTGATGCAATATGATAAGAATACAGTTAAAGACATCAATGTTAGAGACATTGATTTATCCATAAAGTGTCTCAGAATAGGAGTGCTGATCTAGGATCAGGCCCTCCCTGACAATGTATTCTTATTCACTATGATCTAAAAGGCAAAACTGATCAGCACTCCTACTCCAAGACGCTTTGGGCTCCCGAGAGGSGCAGCGGTCTAAGGCACTGCATCTCAGTGCTAGAGGCGACACTACAGTCCCTGGGTCGATTCCAGGCTGTATCACATCAGGCTGTGATTGGGGTAGGCCGTCATTGTAAATAAGAATTTGTTCGTAACTGACTTGACTTGTTCAATTTAAAATGTAAAAAAAAATATTTGTGAATACTAGCCCTGGCCCAGTTACTAAAGCAGAACAACAGAAAAMGTTTCTGGGCAGATAAGGTGATCTACAGCCCAGAGATAACCATGTCTGGGTGGGGTTGCCAGATTTTGTGGGTTACATTGTCAGGTAATGAGGTAGTTGGAGCTGAAATCCCCCCTCTGTGTCCATAGTCCTCATTCATACACACCTGAAGAGGTAATGGGGAGTTGGCTACCTGTTGGTGATAAACACATAGATACTAAAGACAACACAAACACTCTGATTACTCAGTAATTACCTCATAAAGTCTATAACTCACTGTTTGTCAGATGCATCTTCGTTTTGATGCTAACAGGGGCCACCCTGTCTCCTATAAAAACACCTGAGAATGACGTTGTGGATTTTTATCACGAGAAGAACAAAGTCACACACAAMACACAATGTTGCTGGCAAAGATACTGTAAGATGAACAAAGGCCTTTTCATAGATARAAAAACAGATGTATTGTCTATGGGTCTTTTCAGGTATAACAATCTTCAGACAGAGCATTCTAGGCACCAGCATAAACGMCCTTTATCCTCAAACCTCTCTATTTAAATAAACGATCGGTGTTTAGCCATGATATTACAGTATGTGTCCATTCATACAATCTGTCATTCCAAGACCAACCCCTTCTATCAGTTAACTCTGAGAACAGTGAGTATCCGATTTTTTTCCAACAGATGACACTGTAACACTAAACTTGCCCGTCAGTGTTGTAGTTACCTCCAGTAACACTACAATTCACCCTTCAACCAACCCATCCATCTGCACATGTATTATTTTACAGGGCCTCATAACGGCAGCACTTCTTTTCTAACTGGGGACTCTCTCTCCKATCAAACTATATAGGATCAGAACCTTTAGTCAGAGATGCTGTCACCCTGCCAGCCCACCAGCAGTTTCAACCCCCTGTACTTGACTTGATTTTATGTGATTTAGTACCGCTGTAATTCACACTACTAGCATGCCCTTCTCTTCTCCTCTTGTGTCTTTTAACAAACAACGCTCCCTGATGATACGGCTCAGTTGTTTGTTTGCGCTGTTGCCGGGGCAACTGCTGTGTCTCTGGTTGTCAGGGCGAGGAAGGAGAGGAGGAGAGGGGGAGGACTGGCGTCAGGAAGTTCAGAGCAGGATGAGGTGTCTGCCAAGCCCTGGCACTCTCCCTTTCTTTCTTTCCTCCTCTCCCGCTCTAGCTCTCATTCTCTCTCCCCCTTTCCCCCCTCCCTCTCTAACTCTCTCCCTCTRRCCCRCCRCCCRCRCCCCCRRRCTCTCTCTCTCTCCCTCTTTCCCCCCTCCCRCTCTAACTCTCTCTTCCTCTCCCCCTTTCTCTCTCTTCTCTCTCCCTCTCCCCCTTTCTCTCTTTATTCTAAATACAGAATAGAACAWAGAGATATACTGATATTGGGGCTGGGCTCTGAAGCTCTGCAATTGGACCAGATTTTCACACACACACACACACACACGCACACGCACACGCGCACGCGCACACGCGCACGCGCACATGCACACGCACAGCCACAGATACAGACGGAAACACAGGTACAGTAATCTCACAGTCATGTCAGATCCTAACACACAGATCACCATCAAATCAAAACAAGCTTTATTCAAGCTTTAACACATTTCAGACATGCAGTGCAACACAATGTGCTTCACAGGGACATTTTTTTTTAAACAATGAAAATAAAAACATATTTACTACAAAACAAACATAAGAGGATAAAAAACTAAAGAATAACAATAAAAACTGAATGACTAAAAAGCACCCTCAGGAGAAGCAAAGCTTAAAAGGTGTGTTTCAAGATCTCTTTGAAATATGTCCACAGTTTCTGCCCCCCTCAGGTTCTCTAGAAGGCTATTCCAGGGGCATAATAACTAAAGGCTGTCTCTCCTTGCCTCTTGGTTCTAGGCTTTGGGATAGTTAAAAGTGCAGTGCCAGAGGAACCTACTGGGTACATAACTTAAAAGCATGTCTGACATGTATTGGGGTGCACAATCATGGATTGATTTGAAAAACCAATAGAAGCATCTTTAATTTAATCATAAAACTCAGGCAGCCGGTTGAGAGACATTAAAACTGGTGTAATATGTGCTCTCCTTCTGGTCTCGGTCAGTACCCGTGCTGCAGCATTCTGTATGTTTTGCAGTTGACCAATGGCTTTCTTGGGGAACCAGACAGGAGAGCATTACAGTAATCAAATCTGCTTGTAATAAAAGCATGGATGAGTCTCTCTGTATCAGKCTGAGAGAGAAACGGCCGCACCTTGGTAATGTTCCTCAGCTGGTAAAAAGATATTTTGGTCACATTCCTAATGTGTGATTTGAAATTGAGTTCAGAATCTAAAATAACACCTAGGTTTTTTACCTGGTGTTTTATCTTTATTGCCTGTCAATTAAAATGTGTGGACAGATTCTCTCTCTGTGCTTTGGCTCCAACAATAAGTACCTCGGTCTTGTCTTGATTTAGCTGGAGGAAGTTGTGAGCCATTCAAGTATTTAAATCACTAATACAGTACAATCATTTATCTATGGAGCTAAAATCCTCAGAAATGTAAAGTTGTGTATCGTCTACGTAGCAGTGATAATCAATGCTATGCTTTCTGATAACGCTGCCAAGGGGTAACATATATGAACTGAACAGTAATGGACCCAAAATCGAACCCATGTGGAACGCCACATGTGATATGCATTTTCTATGAGTTATGTTCACCCAGGGTGACAGAAAAACTCGTGACCGGTTAAATTACGTAATTTCAATCTCCTGCTGTCCTCCTGAATCCCCTAGAGAGTAAGGGTACACTATCACCCCCCCCCCCCTCTCATGTTCGGGGGACCCCCGGCCGAGTGGTACAGAGCACAAAAGCGCGTCTGTTCATTCACAGAGGGGGTTCTGATATCTCCTGTACGAGTATATGACCTTAATAGAGTGTCCTGGTGGCGTGTTTGTGTAGGGGGGTTTATGTTGTGTTTTCAATTAGGAACAGGGTCACTATTACGCTCCGGTGAGACCGAGGYCAGGGGTAGTGTGAGTGCTCAGTCAGGTATCCAGACAACTGACAACAACCGCTTTAATACAGTAACCTGAACTTACCTACATGTTCATTTAACGGTAAGGCAGGAGATGGCAGGGAGACTTCATTGTCAGTTGGAGAGGAGAAGAAGTTATTGCAACATGACTGTATGTCGCTCTGGATAAGAGCGTCTGCCAAATGACTGAAATGTCATGTAAATGTAACGTTTCAGAAAGGGGTCAGCTGGAGCCCTCTCGGGAGGAACTGGCCCTCTCTGTTGTTTTTATGAACTAACCATAGAACAACACAGTGCTGCCAGCTGAAGGCCGTTTCTCTCCACCAGCTAGACTCAACTTGTTACTTTATTAAGAACTGTGTCTGTGTGTGGTTTCACCAGCATAGTCTGTGGAGAAGGTTATGCTTTCTCCTTGTGTACTTTCCAGTGTTTCATAAAGCCTGTGTCACACTAGTTTCCAGTGTGGATTGTGCTGCAGTTAACACTAGGCATGAGGACATATACAGTACATGAATGTGATGTCATATAAATGAATGTGATGAACTAGCCTCTGAATCCCCAGTATTTGTCCCTGTCTATAACAGTCTATAACACACTTACCTCTAATGGTGGAAAACAGAGACTGACAGACAGACAAGACAGACACAGAGACAGTTTGGTTGACTATTTGGCTTTTACAAATAACCATTCAAATACTCAAATAAAGTACTTGTTTTGGGCGGTGTATTTGAAAATACTCAAATGCACAGAAAAAGTATTTGAATAAAAAATACTTAAAAACACATGCATTTAAACCAAAGACTGACACACGCACGCACACACCACTGCCCCCCCCCTAAAAAACAATATTCCCCTCTGGAGGTCGTCGCCCTAGAATTAGGAAGTAGAATACTAGAATGGACATGAACAAAATGGCTGATAAAGGTCAGTATTTTGGTCAGGGTGTTGGTTTGCCACTGTTGTGATAAGATATTGTGTAAAATAATGCATTTTAAGAAATTATCTGCACTATATGTTTGTTACCTAGCTAGCCAGACAGTTTTAGAGGACTGACTCTATACATTTTTCAAATTAACTGCCAATATGCCAACATTCCATTCAAACAACATGCCTTTGTTTTATTTTCCTGCATAAGAAAAATCATATGCCTCTACTGCCATTCATACTAATTAGACTGGTTTGGATTTCACCCTGACCGATATGGCTTTAAAAATGCAAAATTCTCTCAGCCTCATTGCAAAATGTGTAGAATAGCATGAGATTAGCTATAGAAATGCAAATTTCTCAGCTCTTGCGGGTGGGCCCTGCGAAACTGTGGTATATCACT
This sequence comes from Salvelinus sp. IW2-2015, assembly GCF_002910315.2. NCBI lineage: Eukaryota > Metazoa > Chordata > Actinopteri > Salmoniformes > Salmonidae > Salvelinus > Salvelinus sp. IW2-2015. The sequence continues at coordinate 10,930,890 of NC_036867.1, read as the reverse complement.
AACACACACACACACACACACACACACACACACACACACACACACACACACACACACACACACACACACACACACACACACACACACACACACACACACACACACACACACACACACACTCTGGAGAGAGGGGGATATTATGGGATGTTATGGATGAGCTCCACAACGCAAGACATGCTCGTTTCTCATTAGCATAATTGAACTCATTTGGGCTACGTTCATTTCTCCACAGAGCGGTTACCCTACCGACGCAACTAGCAGGCTTACGACCAATTAGCAGAGCCTTAGAACAAACAGTGACAGAGAGACATTTTGGGAGAAAATCTGTTTGTATGTGTATTTGGACACATGTTCACATATAGATGTGTTGTTGTTTGATTATCTATTCATGGAGCATAATTGTAGTACACGAAATCAATCAGTCATGAAATTTCAGCAGCCAGTGATTGTCAAGCAAATAACTGTGTCTCATGGTAATTGACCGTTAATGAACAACAACACATTGATGCAGACCTTTGGAACGTCTACATTTTAAAAGTCTAATAAATCCATTTAATACAGTCTACACCATCACAATAAATCCATGATTTATTTTAGACAGGTCTAAAGAAACATGATATGAAGAAATAAAGTATATTTCTGAAGAACAGAATAGCATACTCTGAGTTGTCCTTATGTTGGGCCCTGATCTGGCTATGCCGTGTGGCTGTGTGCTACACTAGTTKATTTAGCAGACAAGATTTGCTTACAATTCCGTGGCATTATTTTATATTATTTTATAATATGAAGAATACAATTGAACATAGCTGAATAAAATAGGAAATATATTATCTCCAAACAATTTGAGGGAGTGAGCAAACACGTCTATTRTCTGTTGAGCGGTGAACAAAGAAACAGGTACTCCTATATGCRTAATTTAGAGTTATTTATGTAACTTTAGTTGTGATACAAATATTGGGCTATAATGTTTTGATTTTTAATGCATTCTAAGGCTGCATGATGCGACTAGAATTATGATTCYAAAAAAGTTGCATGAAAGGCYTGAGCTCTGCTTTGTTTTTAGCGCAGGCTGTKCACACTTCATCATCAGTCTTCATCAATTTGACAAGCGCTTGATAATGCCTCGAATTTCCCTGCGGCATTSCCTTTGTGTGGTCATAATGCTTCCTGAACAAATCCATGCCTTTTGCGGACAGTGTCTGTTGTGCCCTTGGGCTGAATAAAATCATTATAATTCCCTTCTCCCATCTGCATGCTCCAAAGCACCTCTCACTCAAATGGCTCTCCGTCACATGATCGGGTCTTTCTCACAGGCTAAAAGTGAAGACAGACACTTCGAGGACACAACTGCGTGCGTCCTCATCCAATTCCACGGCGTATATTCAAGATATTGGAAGAACTGTCCACATTTACTTTTCGTCAGCCAACAAGATGAGTAGGCCTAACGAACAGCAAAATCACTAGCCTATGTCAATCTACTATCCCCCATAGTACAAAAGTTTACCTATTCTATTCTGTGCGAAAAAATAAATAGTCCAAACATAGTCTGGGAAGGATGTGGGATGGGATAGATCTCAAATGAATACAACCACTAGCATCAAAAATGTGGCTCACACAACCGATCCGAACTTTTAGCTTGAAATATTGATAAACTATTAGCCTATTTCTCCACGTTATAAGCAGAGTAAATGGGCACATGGCAGTAGGCTATACGCAGAGTAAATGGGCACATGGCAGTAGGCTATAAGCAGAGTAAATGGGCACATGGCAGTAGGCTATACGCAGAGTAAATGGGCACATGGCAGTAGGCTATACGCAGAGTAAATGGGCACGTGGCAGTAGGCTATACGCAGAGTAAATGGGCACATGGCAGTAGGCTATAAGCAGAGTATTTGCACACTGGCAGTAGGCTATAAGCAGGTATGGCAAAATGGGCACATGGCAGTAGGTATAAGCAGAGTAAATGGGCACATGGCAGTAGGCTGCTAATGCACAAGTAAATGGGCACTGGCACAAGTAAGGGCACTGGCAGTAGGCTATGCAGAGTAAATGGGCAATGGCAGTAGGCTATAGCAAGTAATGGCAATGGCGTAGGCTATAAGCAGGAATGTTCCATTAGCTGGAAACACCATTCTCAAAAGTGAACGCACAATGCAATTATGCATGTCATGTTTTTATTATAAGATGCATTTTTAATGGTGAAAATGATCTTCCCAAACGTGAAAGTATGGTGCTGTGTATGTATGCAGTTTTGCTGTGTGCTTATTTTAAGAAGTATTTGGCCACTTTAGTTGGGATACACCCCTATCAAAACATACAGTGCTGTGAAAAAGTATTTTCCCCCTTCCTGATTTTTCTATTTTTTTGCACATTTGTCACACTTAAATGTTTCAGATCAATAAGCAAATTTTAATATTACACAAAGATAACCCATGTAAACACAAAATGCAGTTTTTAAGTGATCATTTTTATTTTATTAAGGGAAAGAAGCTATCTGAACCTTCATGGCCCTATGATGATAAAGTAATTTCCCCCCTTGTTAAATCAGTTTACTGTGGTTAATCCACTTTTTTTGGAACGCTAAGTTCAATATTTCACTAGCCACATCCAGGTCTGATTAATGCCAGACCTGATGAATCAAGAAAATCACTTAAATAGAAATGTCTGACCAAAGTGAAGTAGGCCAAAAGAATCTCAAAAGCAAGACATCATGGCCGCGATCCCAAAGAATTCAGGAACAGTGAGAAAACAAGTAATTGACATCTATCAGTCTGGAAAGCCATTTCTAAAGCTTTGGGACTCCAGCGAACCACGGTGAGAGCCATTATCCACCAAATGGTAAAGTTTGGAACAGTGGTGAACCTTCCCAGGAGTGGCCGGCCTACCCTAAATTCCCAAGAGCGCAGCGACGACTCATCCAAGAGGTCCAAAAGACCACAAAGCCCATCTAAAGAACTGCAGGCCTCACTTGCCTCAGTTAAGGTCAGTGTTCATGACTCAACCATAAGAAAGAGACTAGGGAAATGGCATCCACGGCAGAGTTCCAAGGCGAAAACCACTGCTGACCAAAAAGAACATAAAGGCTTGTCTCACTTTTGGCAAAAAAACATCTTGATGATCCCCAAGACCTTTGGGGAAATATTCTGTGGACTGACGAGACAAAAGTTGAACTTTTTGGAAGGTGTGTGTCCCGTTACATCTGGCGTGAAAGTAACACAGCATTTCAGAAAAAGAACATCATACCAACAGTCAAATATGGTGGTGGTAGTGTGATGGTCTGGGGCTGCTTTGCTGCTTTGCTGCTTTAGGACCTGGACGACTTGCTGTGATTGATGGAACCATGAATTCTGCTCTCTACCAAAAAATCCCGAAGCAAAATGTCCGGCCATCAGTTCGTGACCTCAAGCTGAAGCACACTTGGGTTCTGCAGCAGGACAATGATCCAAAACACACCAGCAAGTCCACCTCTGAATGGTTAAAAAAAAATAAGGTTTTGGAGTGGTCAAAGTCCGGACTTGAATCCTATTGAGATGCTGTGGCGTGACCTTAAAAAGGGGGTTCATGCTCGAAAACCCTCCAATGTGGCTGAATTAAAACAATTCTGCAAAGACGAGTGGGACAAAATTCCTCCACAGCGATGTGAAACACTCAATGCCAGTTATCGCAAATGCTTGATTGCAGTTGTTGCTGTTGAGGGTGGCACACCCAGTTATTAGGTTTAAGGGGCAATTACTTATTCAAATAGGGCCATGTAGGTTCGGAAAGCTTTTTCCCCTTAATAAATAAAATCATCACTTAAAAACTGCCTTTTGTGTTTACTTGGGTTATCTTTGTGTAATATAAAAATTWWAAAAATGATGAWKTGAAACATTTAAGTGTGACAAATGTGCAAAAAAATWAGAAATCAGGAAGGGGGCAAATACTTTTTCACAGCACTGTATATGCCTATGGGCTAGGCTACCTGAGGTGTGTGACTATGATTAGSCTTACTGCATTCAAGCTGGTCATCATTCACAAGTGATAATATCTCATTCACAAGTGATAGGCTAATATTGTCACCCATCAGACTATTCTTGATTTAATCTTGTCTTTACATATACTAAATAATATYTGTGTGAAATTTGTTTTGATTTAGAATGAACCAGTATCATGTACCTGTATGGAAACAGGGGCAGGGGGGGAAATACATGTCATCTATGCACTTCAATAGCGAATGGAGGACGTTTTCCTGTGGTTCATTTTCATGCCAGCCAGGTAGGCTATACTCTTGTTGTAAAGAGAAGCAATGTGCTTAATATTAGGAGTTTTGAAATAAATATAGTAGGCCTAGCCTATAGAAAGCTGATGGGATCCTCCTCTTTTTAAGCAAGTTGACCATCAGCAGCATCAGAGCTTGGAGAAGCCTAATTAACGTGACTAAGCGGTCACGTGGAATTTGACTGCCATCATGACTCTGGTGTGGCTGATGTGGCAGTAATGCGTTCACCGTAAAAGCCCTATTCCTGGCTTGACTTAGTACCACGGTTGTGTGAGCAACTGGAGTCATAGAATAACAAAGACACTCCTGGCTTGGCATGCAGTACCCCTGGCTTGGCATGCAGTACCCCATGCCAGCTGCTCAGTGCTTTGTTACAATATGGTGGTTTGGTTTGGTCAAAACAAGAACAGTGACAACACATGTCTACAGAAAGTGGCAGAGTCATCGTTGCACCTGGTTAGTTTGGCACGCTGTGTGTGTGTTAAGTTGGTAACCCTCTGCTACACACAGATGGTGGAGTCTGGCAGAAGCTCAACGAGTGGGAGAGAGAGACACCAGTGGCCCAGTCTGAACCACAGAGAACAACAATAAATACCAGGGTCATGTTCGGTACGTACAAAGCGGACAAAAACAGAGTAAAACGGGGAGGTACTATCTGAAGTCCAAAAAGAAATGCTTGTTTACTCTTCGTTGCGCAATGTTTTGCTACGGTATGCCCTAATGAATACACCCCATGGTTCACAGGAGAATTCAGTGCCAGTCACTGGCTCCTATTCCATCTGTGGCCACTAGAGGTCCGTGTAACCTCATATACACAGTGACTCAAACATCCACTTCTCTAGTATGTTCACTCACAGATTGATGTAACAATGAATTATCTACAAACTACATTCCTGGATCCATACAACTATGTGTGCATCCCAAATGGCACCCTATTCCCTATATAGTCCACAACCATTGACCAGGACCCTATAAGGAAAAGGGTGTCTTTCMGGATGCAACCTTTGAATACAGGCCGTGGCCGCGAATACAGAGTTTTCCCCGCGTCTTTCCAGAAATCTCTTTCTCGAAGCTAAGGATCCGAATCACGTTCTGCGCTTGCGTTATTTTATGCACACTACGTAGCTACTGCTCACACTCCTGCTCCCTTCTTGTTTCTCTCTTTACTCACCCTCTTCTCAACCATGATGACGTAGCCTGTCTCTGCCTGTGTAGGGACAGCTAAAATAAAAACAGTGCAGCGATTTTAAATGAACATTCCAAAAAACAACCTCTGTCTGTTATAACGAATATTGCACTTGCACAAGCAGGACACAATCCCTACACATCCACGTTTTGTGTGAGGATGTAGGCTAATCTGTATAGTTGCTGCCATGTCGTAGCCACTAGCCAGAGTTCCTGAAAAAAGAACACTACTACTTTGACTGCCTGTCTGCCTCCTGCTTAGCTCGATGCTTGCAATGATGATGAAACAATAACAATAAATGGCTAATTAGACTGCGTGTCTGCGTCTTGCTTGTGTTTAAAATGCTGCCTAGATAGCAGCATGTAACTCTCCAAAACTGTCTGCGTTTTAACCTCACYCAGGCCCTACGAAGCGCTATTACCGCTTCTCAACGATCATGCGACTGCGGCACAAGTAGCGTACCCAGCTGTTCCACCTCRGGGCAGCCGAGCGMGTATCTGGACCAGTAACCAGAGTCTGACAGCGGTGCGCTGTCCTTACATCTTTGTCAACTACCGCTTTAGACAGCGTACTATTTGTAATTTATAGTCTTCATATCATAGTGAAAGTAGATGTAAAAAGAACTAGTCAATGTTTGCAATGATGATGAGAAAATAATATTAAACCGCTGTTTTGACTGTAGTGTCTGTCCTGCTTGTGTTTGACATGCTTGCCTAAATAGCTGCGTGTAACTCGGCAGCGAAGAAGAACATGAAATCGCGAGACAGCCTTCGCTTCTTGCTTATGTTTGCAATACTGTTACAACAGACGACAACGTTTGTACGAACACGTCGATCATGTTGTGTGTGTACACCGTCAACATGATAGCTGCACGTGGCCTAACACCCCTCCTGAAAAAAGAGGTACGGAATGCGCAGTTCGAACATGTCAACCATGTCTTTAGCTTCGACTGTAAAAAAATAAAAATAAATATGGCTTTAGTGTACGACATCAAGTTTCCCTCTGAGGGTCAAGAAGTGGGCAGCAGCAGCGGAGCACTGAGCAGAAGCTACGTAGGCAGCATAGTGGGCAGCAGCTACATAGAAATCTATTCTGCACATGCGGAGAAATCTCTATCATTAGCCACAGCAAGTCAGGTTCCAGAAAATCTGGAACCGCAGCCACTCTGTTGAATATTATCTCCATCACCACTCCCCGAGTCATAATCAAAACAGTGTGGCTTATCTGAAGTCAAGTTCAGATCCCATGATGACCACTATAATTGCAATCCCCTGTTTGGGATTTCTCTCAGTTTAATTAATTAAGACAATAGGACAGTTCTATTGTCACCAACCACTGGGCATCTCTCTTCTCTCCTTACCATCTCTGTATTTCTGTAGCAGTCTGGYAGGCCATTAAGTAAGACTGATAGACCTCTCTCCCTCTCTCTCTACCAGGACCGGCCCAGTCTGGGCTGTACCAGGCCAAACCCTTCACTATATTAGGCCAAGCCTTCACACAGAATCACACATGACCTCACTGTATCATCCCCTCTGAAAATCTGCTATCTCTGGACTGGACTGTAGGCTATAGCTGTTAAGAGTCAGACACACAGCTATCAMAATTATGATCAATCAGAGATAAGGCCAAGCAGGGTCATTTCATATAATCAACTCAAAATGCCCCTGTGATTAAATATGGTTTATATAGTACGACACGACCAGCAGCGTCCTCTCCTTCTCGAACAGGGCAAACATTAAACGCATATGAATAATTAGTCTACTTCAGCTCATCCACTTTACAAATGAGCACTCTGGATGTGCTGTGCTCTGCAGATGACACGGCCTTCTGAAGTGGGGGAGGACATTGATTATCTGTCACTACAGAAGAGACTAAAGGGACAGAGAATACGAGGGGAAAAGGGGAGAGAGATGGTCAACCACTGTGTAATTGGACTCCTGCTTTCCCATCTGGGGAGAGGGAGTGGACATGCAAGACACACAGAAAGGAATGAGCGGAAAGGATGTGGTCAAGGTTCTGTTCAGCACAACAAGTCGGTCTACACGCGTTACAGAAAGTCATGCTACGCTAAAGCACAACTTTGGCTGATCTGTATTTGAACACATACTGCAGAGCAATAGGTGTTGGAAAAGACAMAAAGAAATAGAAAACAGAAGGTAATCTGTGGGATTTAAAGTAGGATTTTGTAAGGCTATGAGTCAGCTATTTTTCTGTGGGTGTGTGTTTCTCCCTTAGCATGAATTGGGTATCAGAAGAATGAGGCCTTTCATTACAACAGAGCCAGAGCCCAGGGATAATCCCCTTTGTACTTTATTCTACCTACCTACCTATTGCTGGAGGTAAGGATTTATAATGCAGGAGAGAGCGTGAGGGAGAGAGAGAGAGTGTTAGCGGGAGAGAGAGAGAGAGAGAGGAGAGAGAGAGAAGGACGAGAGAGAGAGAGAGAGAGAGAGAGGAGAGAGAGAGAGAGAGAGAGAGAAGAGAGAGAGAAGAGAGAGAGAAGAAGAGAGAGCTTTAGATAACAGAGAACACTACCTTTACAAGAAAGAGAACAAATTGAATTTGACATGAGACAAGATACCTCAGTGTCTGGTCAAAACAAGGTGACAGGAAGCAGAAAGAACAGACACCCACCTCACTGTGTAATCCAGGAAAAAGCACCTCAAGTCACACAAGGAAACTTCCGGAAATCAAAAAACACTCTCAAACAAAAAATATTAAGGAATATAGTGTTTGTTTGTTCTTCATTCATTGCCGTATGAATTCAGCCTAAACTGTTATGAATGGATGAATCACACATTTCTTGACAACACACACACATACGCGACCTGGTGCTCGTGTGTGGGGGAGGCTTGATAACAGGTAGCTAAGTAAATACTCAACCCCACAGTGTACTCACATCAACGGAGTTGAGTGTCGACAATCGCAAAGTGTTTATCAAAAACAATGGATTTGGCACGCAATTACTGAAGAATAGCAATTACACAGAAAAAAAGCACAGTACATCGTTGGAGTTGAGTTTTACTTGGCCAGATAAAACAGGTGGCTGTAAGCACTGTGAAGAACACAGCAAGACACTTCTAAACCATTCTGACTACCATTGAGTAGCTACACTACAGCATGGAATGTGTGTGTGTGTGTGTGTGTGTGTGTGTGTGTGGTGTGTGTGTGTGTGTGTGTGTGTTGTGGTGTGTGTGTGTGTGTGTGTGTGTGTGTGTGTGTTGTGTGTGTGGTGTGTGTGTGTGTGTGTATAATTTGTTTGTTTCATCCGGTTTGGCTGTGGATTATCATGTATCTGTTATTCATGGTTATCCTACATTTACTGTACACAACTTGTCTTGCCTCTCAGATTATTGAGAGAGACCATTTGCAATGCAGTCTTCTGTTGTCTAGAGCCTGACTGTCATGTAAGTGTTTCTTATTCACAAAGGAAGGAAATTCCGTTCAGTGTTTATGAATGTGTTTTCCATATTCAGCATATCTCGAGGTTGTTGTTGTTGTGGAACTTGGTAGTCTCGTTCAGCCATAATGAAGACGCAAGCAACATCTTAAAAGTCAGAACTCAATGACCCTCCGTGAAAATAGAGTCATTATCTTCACTGGCATATTTGAAATGTGAATCAGTATTCAGTCTGGTTTTGTTTAGTAGTTGTTAGTAGGAAAATGGGGCTTGAAGAGCGGAAGGTGAGAACCCATCGACCCCTGTGCGTGTATGCCTGTGTGCGTGTATGCCTGTYTGCGTGTATGCGTGTGCATGTGTGTGCATGTGTGAATGTGTAAGCACATTTTTCTGATCTTACCCAGCAGTTCCATGGCATCATCCTCGTCCTCTATTTCCTCCTCGGTGAGTGAGGGGGCGGAGCTATGGGCGGAGTCAAAGGAATCCTGGGACAACATGGCCGCCAGGAGCTTCTTGTGGTGCTGCTGCTGCTGCTTCAACCCTTTACTCTTCCCCTCCATCTTCACACTGGAGAAACAGGAAGGGGAGGGGTTACAACAGGAGGAGGCGAGGTTAGAATGGGAAGGGGAGGGGTTTCAACCTGCCCCTGACTGAGTCTGTAATACCAACATGTTTCAAGCAGATCACCATAGTCCTGGTGCTCAAGAACACTAAGGTAACCTGCCTAAATGACTACCGACCCATAGCACTCTAATTTGTAGCCATGAAGTGCTTTGAAAGGCTGGTCATGGCTCACATCAACACCATTATCCCAGAAACCGTAGACCCACTCCAATTTGCATACCGCCCCAACAGATCCACAGATGATGCAATCTGTATTGCACTCCACTCTGCCCTTTCCTACCTGGACAAAAGGAACACCAATGTGAGAATGCTATTCATTGACTACAGCATGGCATTCACCATACACCATAGTACCCTCAAAGCTCATCACTAAGCTAAGGACCCTGGGACTAAACACCTCCCTCTGCAACTGGATCCTGGACTTCCTYATGGGCCGCCCCCAGTTGGAAAGGGTAGGTAACAACACATCTGCCACGCTGATCCTCAACACTGGGGCCCCTCAGGGGTGTGTGCTCAGTCCCCTCCTGTACTCCCTGTTCACCCACGACTGCATGGCCAGGCACGACTCCAACACCATCATTAAGTTTGCCGATGACCCAACAGTGGTAGGCCTGATCACCGACAACGACGAGACAACCTATAGGGAGGAGGTCAGAGACCTGGCCGTGTGGTGCCAGGACAACAGCKTGTCCCTCAACGTGATCAAGACAAAGGACAATTGGATCCTTTGTTTGAACTCCCCGAGGCAGTTCCATTCATCCCGGGGGATGCATCAAAACAAAGARSCCGGAGAAAAGGAAGYAGAAGTGAGCTCTCCTAGTCAGACTCAYGAGGCGTGCATACCYTCCACCACTTCAGAGTATATWACTCACTAACGMTCAGTCCCTGGACAYTAAAGTAGACAGGCTCAGGGKGAAGATCTCCTTCCAGCGAGACATCAGGGACTGTAACATACTCTGTTTTACAGAATCATGGCTCTCTCTGGATATATTGTCCCTGTCCATTCAGTCAGTGGGGTTCTCTGTCCATCACYCAGACKGGAAGAAAGAACTCTCTGGGAAAAATAAAAGTGTATGTTTCATGATTAACTACCAATGGTGTGATTGTGGTAATGTTCTCCTGATCTAGAATACCTCACCATCAAATGCKGACCGCATTACCTCCTGAGAGAATTTTCTCTGGTCATTATCACTGCTGTGTATTTTCCCTCCAAAACCACGACGGWTTCTTAAATAACTACACTGGACATTGTGCAAAATGGAAACTGTGTATTATGAGGACATTTATTGTAGCTGGGGACTTAATACGTCTGAGGAAAACACTTCCGAAATGTTATCAACACATGTACTACTTGCGCATCGTACACTCTGGATCATTGCTATTCCCCCTTCCGGTACAACTACAAGGCCCTCCAAAAAAAAAAAAATGTATCCTCCCTCCTATAGGCAGAAACAGCTGTGGTAAGGACTGTTTAACGTGGGTCTGACCAATKAGAATCTACGCTTCAAGATTGTTTTGATCCCGCCGACTTGGAACTGTTCTGGGTTGTGTCTGAGAATAGTATCCACGTATACACTGACTCGGTGACTGAGTTCATCAGGAAGTGCATCGGGAATATTGTTCCCACTGTGATGATTTGAACTTATCCAAAACAAAAACTGTGGATAGATGGCAGCATTCGCGCAAAACTGAAAGCAAGAACCACTGSATTTAACCAGGGCAAGGTGACTGGGAACATGGACGTGTACAAACAGACCAGCTATGYCCTCCGTAATGCAATCAAAGATGAAAAACGACAGTACAGGGACAAAGTGGAATCYCAATTCAATGGCTCAGACATGAGATATATGTGGCAGAGACCCCAGACAATCACCAATTYTAAAGGGAAAGTCAGTCAAGTCGCGGACACGCACAGCTAGCTCCCGGACAAGCTAAACACCTCCTTCGCCCACTTCGAGGAAAACACTGTGCCGCCGAAGTGGGCCGCCGCGTGCTCTCGTTCTCCATGGCCGAAGTGAGTAAGACAGCGTGTTAACCCTCACAAGGCTGCTAGCCRAGACGGCATCCCAAGCCYCATCCTCAGAGCATGTGCAGACCAGCTGGCTGMAGTGTTTAACSACATATTCAATCTCTCCRTATCCCAGTCTGTTGTCCCCACTTGCTTCACGATGCCCACCATTGTTCCTGTACCCAAGAAAACAAAGGTAACTGAAKTAAATGACTATCGCCCCYTAGGACTCTCACTTCTGTCATKATGAAGTGCTRRGAYAYGCTAGTTAAGGATCATATCACARCCATCTTAACKGACACCCTAGACCCACAACAATTTGCATACCGCCCCAACAGATCTATGGATGKCGCAATCCCCATCGCACTGCCCTATCCCTCCTGGGCAAGAGGAATACCTATGTAAGAATGCTGTTAATGGACTACAGCTCAGCCTTCAACACCATAGTGCCATCCAAGCTCAGCACTAAGATTGAGGCCCTGGGTTGGCCCTGTGCAACTGGGTCCTYGACTTCCTGATGGGCCAACCCCAGGTGGTGATGGTAGGCAACAACAACTCTGCCAAGCTGATCCCCCACAGGGGTGCATGTTCAGTAATTTTGATCCAAATGTGCAAATTGTCCAACCAGATCATCAAGGTAGATGGATTATTTTAAATATGTTATTGGACAATAAACAGATAAGGCAAATTAACCTATACGGTCCAAATAATGGTGATCCAAGCTTCTTTGAAAATATATATGAGAATTTATGGTAACGCTCGTCGTTAGGTGGAAGAGAGGAGGACCAAATTGCCGTGTGGTACGTTTCCATATTTATTAGAAAACTTATTTTTAAGACGAACAAAACAATAAACAAAACGAAACCAACAACGCTACAGTCCTGAACATGTGAACCTAATAAAACAAAGAACGCAACGAACAGGAACAATCACCCACAAACAAACAGTGAGAAACAGCCTACCTTAAATATGGTTCCCAATCAGAGACAATGACAAACACCTGCTTCTGATTGAGAACCATATTTGGCCAAACAATAAACCCAACATAGAAACACAAAACATAGAATGCCCACCCAGCTCACGTCCTGACCAACTAAACAAAGACTAAACAAAGGAAATAAGGTCAGGAACGTCACATTTATCAACTCTTCAAGCAACATTAGACTCTATTATTATGGTGGGGGATTTTAATACGCTTTTAAATACCTCTATGGACCGTAAAGGAAATCACACTACAAACTATCATCCTCAGGCACTTAAGGAAATCATGAATGTTAGTGGATATATGGAGGCTTAAATACCCTGACCTAGTGAGAAATACATGGCGGAGGCTTAATCAAGTTAGTCGTCTTGATTACTGTCTTATGTCATTCTCTCTGGCACCAAAAGTTTAAAAAGTGTTGATAGGGGACAGAATGCGGTCGGATCATCACATATGGCATATATATTACTCTTACAGAATTTCCACGTGGGCGAGGATATTGGATGAGAACTTTTTATAAATAGGACAGAAGAATTTATAACTGACTTTTTCCAACATAACATAGGTACAGCAGATCCRCTTATTGTATGAGACACTTTTAAATGTGCCTTTAGAYGCCATGCAATTCAGTACTCATCAATAAAASAAAAGCAATTTAGATCAAAAGAGTCCATATTAACAAAGGAAATTGAAGGACTAACAGTACAGTTAGATAGCAATAACAACTATACCTTGGAGGCACAGAATAAGTGAGAGGAAAAACAAAAAGAAATGGAGGAACTTATTCAAGAAAGATCCAGTGTAATATACAGTATTATAAAAATAAAGCAAACTGGATGGAATACGGGAAAAAATGCACCAAATAATTTTTCAATCTTCAACATAGAAATGCTACCAAAAAATGTTTATCGAAAATTGTTACAAATGATGGAGTCATGCATGATTCACCAAATTATATTTTGAAAGGGGAAGTAAAGTACTTTAAGTAAATGTTTTTGTTTCAGTCTCCTCCATCTCCACTAACCGAAGCTAATTGTGTGTTTTTTTCTTCATATTAATTGTGTAAAATTAACATCTGTACAGAAAGACTCATGTGAAGGCCAAATTACAGAGGAGGAACTTCTTGATGCAATTAAAGCCTTTAAGGCGGGGAAAACTCCAGGGCTGGATTCTATACCAGTGGAAGTACTGTATAGCAAACTTTTTTTGATATACTCAGAGGACCATTATTAGCATGTTTTAACAACTCCTATATAAACGGTAGATTATCGTACACGCAACAAGGTCTGATTTCATTATTACTGAAACAGGATCCAAGTGGTATATATAAAGATCCAGTCCATTTAAAAAATGTAACACATTCAGTGTACACTTCAGTGTTGTGATGCAAAAATTCTAGCTAAATGCTTGGCGCATAGAATTTAAAAGGTATTGTCAGATATTATTCATCCTAATCAGACAGGTTTTTTACATGGACGATACATTGGAGAAAATATAAGACAAGTACTGGAAACAATAGAATACTATGAAATATTGGGGAAACCAGGCCTGGTTTTCATAGCTGATTTTGAAAAGGCTTTTGATAAAGTACGACTGGAGTTTATATATAAATGCCTAGAATATTTCAATTTTGGAGAATCTCTTATAAAATGGGTTAAAGTTATGTATAGTAARCRTAGGTGTAAAATAGTAAATAATGGCTACATCTCAGAAAGTTTTAAACTGTCAAGAGGAGTAAAACAAGGTTGTCCACTATCGGCATATCTATTTATTATTGCTYTCGAAATGTTAGCTGTTAAAATTAGATACAKCAATAATATTAAYGGATTAGAAATCCGTGGCTTAAAAACAAAGGTGTCATTGTARGCTGATGATTCATGTTTTCTTTTWAAACCACAATTAGAATCCCTCCACAGCCTCATAGAGGATCTAGATACWTTTGCTAACCTCTCTGGATTAAAACCAAACCACTTATGATAACTGTACCGTATTACCTATTGGATCACTAAAACATGCAACTTTTATATTATCGTGTAGTTTATCAATAAAATGGTCTGACGGGGATGTGGACATACTCGGTACACAAATCCCGAAATATAGAAATTATCTCACTCCAATAAATTTTTATAGAAAGTTAGCAAAAATAGATAAGATCTTGCTAACATGGAAAGGAAATATCTGTCTATTTGTGGAAAAATCACCCTGATTAACTCTTTAGTCATATCACAGTTTACCTATTTGCTTATGGTTTTGGCCATCACAAAGCCCTGACCTCAATCCTATAGAAACTTTGTGGGCAGAACTGAAAAAGTGTGTGCGAGCAAGGAGGCCTACAAACCTGACTCAGTTACACCAGCTCTGTCAGGAGGAATGGGCCAAAATTCTCCCAACTTGTTGTGGGAAGCTTGTGGAAGGCTACCCAAAATGTTTGACCCAAGTTAAACAATTTAAAGGCAATGCTACCAAACACTAATTGAGTGTATGTAAACTTCTGACCCACTGGGAATGTGACGAAAGAAATAAAAGCTGAAATAAATCATTCTCTCTACTATTATTCTGACATTTCACATTCTTAAAATAAAGTGGTGATCCTAACTGACCTAAGACAGGGATTTTTTTTACTAGGATTCAATGTCAGGAATTGTGAAAAACTGAGTTTAAATGTATTTGGCTAAGGTGTATGTAAACTTCTGACTTCAACTGTATGAATGTTTATATATATACATCTATCTGCAATATTAAAGCTGATCCACCCCTTAAAATAAAATAAAAAATACATTGCAGGCTGATTGTGGTGATGGTGTGGGTTGTGTTTTCATGGCACACATTGGGCCCCTTAATAAAAGTGGAGCAATGTTTGAATGCCACAGGATATCTGATCATCATTGCCAATAAAGTGCATCCCTTCATGGCAGCAATGTATCCATCCACAATTAGATCTTTTCAGCAGGATAATGCCCCATGCCACAAGGCTAGGATTGTCCTAGCCTGCCCAGTCACCAGATCTCAATCCAATTGAGCATCTGTGGGAGGAGATGGAACGAGCAGAGATCCACTACCAGCCAACTTGACACAACTGTGGGAAGCATTGGAGTCAACATGGGCCAGCATCCCTGTGTAACACCTTCGACACCTTGTAGAGTCCATGTCCCAACAAATTGAAACTATTCTGAGGGTAAAATATATTAGGAAGGTGTTCCTAATGTTTTATACACTGAGTGTATATATACATTGCTGACATTGCTCGTTGTGATATTTCTTAATTTCTTAATTTTATTACTTTGGATTTGTGTGTATTGTTCTGTATTGCTAGGTATTACTGCACGGTAGGAGCTAGAAATACAAGCATTTAGCTGCACCTGCAAAAACATCTGCAAATATGTATACGCGACCAATAACATTTTTATTTTATTATGATTGGATTCTGTATCTCAGAGGCTGTGTGTATTATCTGTAGGCAGGTGCAGCTTCTCTACCCAGTACACAGTGTCCTCACACTTAAGTACCTCTCAACATGGCTTCCACCTGGCAGCTATTCCACGATCCGTTTGAGAATAGCRTGTGTCCCAAATTGCACCCTATTRCCTATATAGTGCACTACTTTTGACCAGGGTTCATAGGGAGTCCTGCCATTTGGGACTCGGCATATACAACCCAACAGAGCCATTAAAGTAGAGAGGTAGACACTCACACCTTCCTGTGTTGATTACCAGGAAGTGAATAGGCTTGGATAATTATTAACAAACTAGAACTGAGGAAAAGAGTAATTAAAATCACAGCACAACAGAGAGGAGGTGAGGCTACAGAGAGAGCGAGAGAGAGAGAGAGAGSCGGGGGCAGAGACCGAAAGAGAGAACGAGAGAGAGAATAAGAGTGAATGAGAAAGAGTAAAAGAGGAGAGAGGTTGAGAGAGAGCAAGAGAGAAAGTAAAAAAAAAAAGAGTAACAGATCACGGAGGGGAGGTTGCAGAGAGGGCATAAGAGAGGGAGTAGATAAAGAGAGAGAGAGAAGAGACAGAGAGAAAAAGAGAATGAGAGAATGAGAATATAGAAGATAGAATAAGGATAGTGTATTCAGTATTCACTGCACCCCTGTGTGAGAGAGATATAGTCAGCATTGGTACAGTTAGCTGCCATTAGCAATGGGGATGTTACACTACAGCGTCGCTCCCTTTTGTATTGGGTTGCTGAAAAACAGTCCGTGAGAAGCCAGAAGTGAAAGCCAGAAGTGAAATAAAATTTCAACTTACTGTGCCGGCGGGAGTCACTCTACAWCAGACCCACGTTTGGAAAGTCTGTTTAATAATACGTCCTTTTAGATATTTTGACTCAAATTCACCCTGTTTTAATGACCAACCGTCCTGCCCACGGGCACAGTAAGTTGAAATATAATTTGATTTAACTTTGGCTTCCCACTGACTTTCTTTGRGCAACCCAATAGAAAAGGGAGCAACGCTGCAGTGTAACATCAGCATTGCTAATAGCAGCTAGGGTGCAGTCAGCCTGTCTCTGATCTATCATCGTCAGCGCGTCTCTGTCCAAGACAGCTCCTTTGTCGTTGTCACACCAAGCATATTGGCTACAGCAGACACAGTTAGAGGGACAGATGGGTTTTTAGAACTATGGCATATGATGTACTGAGGCAGGGAACTGTTCAAAACACCACAGCTCTGGTAATCACAAGTCTTTAGAAAGCACATAGACGATGCGTGTTCAAAGAACATCGAATTTTCAAAGGAGATAACCGACAATAGAAACCTATCCTTATATCAACAAGTTCCCCATAGCTAGTTTGATTGAATAGTGACCGAAGTCCTTACAATGGATCCCGACAAAGAGGATACGATTATAAAGCAAGGAAAGGATACGTGGTCCAACAGATAGAGGCGTGTTCAAAACAGGACTYACAATAGAAACCTGTCCGAACACCTTGTTGTTTCTCATATCAGGTTTGAATGAATGTGGCCCAGTCCATTCAAACGATCCAGACAAAAGGACTGTGTCCCAAATAGCATCCTATTAGCTATTACAGTCCACTATGCGCCCTGGTCAAAAGTAGTGTACTATATAGGATACTGGGTGCTATTTGATGGGCAGACAATGGCTGTGCGCTCTGTTGTAGCTATAGAAGCTGAGTTGTGGAGCAGGTCCTGCTGCTTTTAATGATCCACGATGGACTTCGCAGGTCCAGGAAGAAAACCTTCTCTAGAATCTACACGCTGTGTCCTCTAATCTGGGTCCTGTCAAAGACCAGGATGTTAAATTACAATGGAGGAACAATTCCTACAATACATCCTACAACGCACCACAAAGATACAATGCACCAGAAAGTTGAGAGCCAGAGAAAAGAAAAAACTAAAGTACAATTCACTGAAAACAATTTACTAAGCAGAGCATGGACAGACTCCTAGAATAAACACAAACATATGCATAACTTCACCCTGRTGCTGAGGTGGAAGGGCTTTATCTCCAGCTAGGGCACAAACTGTGTGGATGAGGAATGAACGACCCAATAATGCCTCCAATTTAATATCCACAGATAAAGAAATGAACTATGGAGCGCGTGTGTGTGTGRACGTGTGTGTTTCGCACCGGCTCCATATTTGACATAATAATTCATTTCCATATCCTGTCTGGGATGGAGGGTGTGTGTTAGGGATTAGGACTGGAGAGCATTAATAGGATGAATATCTCATCAGAATGACTAGGATTTACAGATACCGGAGGGAAGAGAGGGTGGTCAGTACCCGAGAGGAATGGAGAGAGAGAGAGCCAGAGCAAGAGAGGGGGAGAGAGAGAAAAAGAGAGAGATACATAGAGAAAGAGCGAGAGGGGGAGAGATTAAACATCTTCATATCCTGAGCAGAAAGAATATTACTATGCTAATGTGCCGTATCAATATGGATTAGGCCAAGCGAGACTGGTGGTTCTTTTCAGAGTTTTTTGTTTGTGTAACTTTTATTTGCAATTCTAGCGCCGGCCTATGTCCCAAACGGTACCCTATTCCCTATATAGTGCACTACTATTCACAACAGGAGCACTGGTCAAAAACAGGGAAGTTAATATGGAACAGGGTGCCATTTCGGGACACAGTACTAGTATAAGGTTTTGCTTTGAGACTTCAGATGAAGCAGTGGCATTGTCTGTTCTGTTTGTGAGAAATGTTGAGTTGCATTTGTTGTTCAGATTTTTCAAGTATTTTCAATGGGGAATCTCCTCCTCTCTATTTCCTTTAATTTCTTAGGGGGATCTTTGTCTCTCTTCACCTCCTTTCTCTCCCTCTCTCCCTCGCTTTAGTCTCAGCCATCTACCTCCACAGGGACCAAGCTCAGGTAATGTGTTCTATTACAAATGACAACAACAACGCAAACGCCAATCAACACAACATCAAACCAAATAAGAGACGTAGCTAGAATCAACTTAGAATCAAAATCTGAATCAAACGGATATGCTGTGTAGCACTCTCACCCCCCCCTCTGTTTTTACCAAACCTTGAGTGTGTGAGCCCTGGAGAGGGACTACGCCTCTGCTCAACTTCCCTGAGGGGAACAAGATAGCTCCTACCTTCAGAATCACAGAGAGTAGATCACACGACCTCAACTACCAGGGACATGATAGTGAATGTGTCCGAAATGGCACCCTATTCTCTATATAGTACACTACTTCTCTGGTCAAAAGTAGAGCACTGTATAGATAATAGGGTGCCACTTAGGACAAACACAGAGTATGACTCATACTGGAGAAAGGAAAGGACTACATTACCTGCTGTTAA
Organism: Salvelinus sp. IW2-2015; assembly: GCF_002910315.2. NCBI lineage: Eukaryota > Metazoa > Chordata > Actinopteri > Salmoniformes > Salmonidae > Salvelinus > Salvelinus sp. IW2-2015. The sequence goes on along the minus strand of NC_036867.1, from coordinate 10,911,661 downwards.
AGTAATATAAAGTTGGAGTTTGCCATGGGAATACTGATATAAGAACAATACAGTTAAAACAGGGTAATTAGAAGATAAAAGATTAAAAGAAGAGTGGGAGGGGAGGGGATACTGTAGTGTGAATACAGGAGGAGGGAGGAATTAAGTAAAAGAGGTGAGAGAGAGGGAGCGAGAGAGAGGAGAGAGAGGGGAGGAGAGGTAGGGAGATAAAGAGCGAGAGAGAGAAAGGGGAGACTGAAAGAGAGAGGGGAGAGAAGGCTGGAGAGGGAGAGAGGAGAAAAGAGAGAGGAGAAAAAATAAGAGAGAGGAGAAAAGAGGGAGAATGAGAGAGAGAGAGTGGGGGGGATGATGGGAGAGAATGAAAAGCGAGAGAGGTGGGATTGAGATGTCCCATACTGCACTCTGTCTTCCATATTATCTGTCCCAAAAAGCCTCTCCCAGAATTCACCTGGCTCTGCCTGATTTCCCAGAAGCCCACCACTCCAATCTCTTCCATTCCTCCACCCCTCCATTTCACCCTCACCTACTGCAGATACATACCCACAGGTAACTGTCAGCTCTCCTCAAACTCTAACCGTGAAGGAGGGATGGGAGGAGAATAGAAGAAAAGAGAAAGTCCAGAGAATGATGACAACTTAAGGAAAATATAGGGGGAGGAAAGCGGGCAAAAGACTGGAGAGAGATAAGGGTAAGGATTGTAAGAAGAGTAAGACCAAGCTGGGGTATTATTGTATGAAAAATATCAGAGGGGGGGGGGGGGGGGGMSMYATCAACCTCTTCCTCTAAATGTAGACAGGCAGGCATCAGGAGAGACTACTGTAGAGTTGTTCAGTACAGCTGGGTTTTAGATCAGGCAGTGAATTGGGCAGCCCCATCATTATGTCAGGGGATGAAATGTTCCAAATGGCACCCTTTTCCCTATATTCATGTCCTGCACCTCAATCACTCAGTCACATCATGCCATTGTTATGAACGTACACTCAAGCCACTCTCCGCCATAGCGGTACCCTAAAGTCAAGTGATGCCCAATCATTCTGAACAGGGGATAATGACTGTTTCATCTAAATTATGTTTCCAGGTCACTATAATGTACTTTAAACAAGCCCTGCACCCCCTTGGTTATCAAATCAAATACAATTCTATTGGCCACATACACGTGTTTAGCAGATGTTATTGCGGGTGTTGCAAAATGCTTGTGCTTCTAGTTCCCACAGTGCAGCAATATCTAACAAGTAATATCTAACAATTTCACAACAAATGCCTAATACACACAAATCGAAGTAAAGGAATGGAATTAAGAATAAATACATAAATATATGAATGAGCAACGTCAGAGAGGCATAGACTAAGATACAGTAYATAGTATAGAATACAGTATATACATATGAGATGAGTAATGCAAGATATGTAAACATTATTAAAGTGACTAGTATTCCATTTATAATTAAAGTGGCCAATGATTTCAAGTCTGTATGTAGGCAGCAGCCTCTGTGCTAATGATGGCTGTTTAATAGTCTGATGGCCTTGAGATAGAAGCTGTTTTTCAGTCTCTCGGTCCCAGCTTTGATGCACCTGTACTGACCTCGCCTTCTGGATGATCGCAGGATGAACAGGCAGTGGCTCAGGTGGTTGTTGTCCTTGATGATCTTTTTGGCCTTCCTGTGACATTGGGTGCTGTAGGTGTCCTGGAGGGCAGATAGTTRGCCCTAAGTGATGTGTTGTACAGACCACACCACCCTCTGGAGAGTCCTGCAGTTGTGGGCGGTGCAGTTGCCGTACCAGGCAGTGATCCAGCCGGACAGGATGCTCTCAATTGTGCATCTTTAAAAGTTTGTGAGGGTTTTAGGTGACAAGCCACATTTCTTCAGCCGCCTGAGGTTGAAGAGGCACTGTGGTGCTTTCTTCACCACACTGTCTGTGTGGGTGGACCATTTCAGTTTGTCAGTGATATGTACACCAAGAAACTTAAAACTTTCCAACTTCTCCACTGCTGTCCCGTCGATGTGAGACACTGATGCACTGGTTGCTGATGCAACCTCTGACAATATTTTCCCGGGAAGCCCAATTCCCCCTTCTTCAAACCACTGGCGAAATCCCCTCTTAATCATCTCAAACTGTGTTTTTAATAATACACAATTAAATTAAACATAGACTACCCCTTGCTAATCAGGAAACTCTCAGGTATGTTGTGGTGGACTGTCATTATAATTGCTTCAAGAAAACCTGGTAAAATGATGTTTGTAGTGTGGCTAGCCACTGAATGGCTCTGAATTGGAGGTAACTAGTGCTCTCAAATCATATCCTGATGTTGACAGCAGATTGGGGTTGCATTAATAAAACTGTTAAATGATAAAATATTCAAGCATTAGACCTCTCACTAAAAGCGTCAGTCATACAAGAGTTATACTTAAACCAGAACTTTTCTTCAAATAGATTTATAAGAATGTCTCACACCTTGTGTTTTTCCCCGTTATCCAGATTACAAGCTCTCACTTTTGAATTGAAAACAGAACCTTATTCAAAATATCCCCTTTCCAAAACAAGCCATACAAAGCTGGTTGAAATTCCACTTCCATCCTCCAGAAAAGACAGAAAAAATATTACCACAAATGTTATGGTTAAACTCAAATATACTAATTGATTAAAAAAAAGTATATACACATACTGTACATTATTCCTTGGGGGCAATATCATAATAAGTGATCTTTGTAGCTTGTTTCTGTCACTGGTGTAGAGAGGAGTAGGCAGGAGGCAGTCGCAGGTTTAGAACTACTGAATTTATTAAGCACCCTAGAACAAAGCAGGACGAAACCCAAACACTGTTGTGCTCAAAATATATCTTCATAAACAAAAAGGCACAGGGCGAACCCAAAGTGCAAAATATAAAGTACTCAGGAAATAGTAGGAGAGATTCCTCTCAAAAAAACAAGTAGAATTTGCAATGACAGACAAAGATAAATGGCAGAGGGAGTATATATACAGTGATAGAGTGGGGATTGGAACCAGGTGTGTGTAATGATGACAAGACAAGTCCGGGGTTGATGAGTGAAGGGCGTTTGCCAGCAGTATGTTCGGCAGCAGCTAGAGGGCCGGTGACGCCGAACGCCTGAGCTGGACAGCAGGGGGAGCCAAAGTGAAGGCTGGTGTGACAGTTTCTGGTCACAGGTTCAGGAGCGGTTGAAAAAGCTGTTCAAACAAATATATTTTTGTCCTCCAAAGAAGGGGTGGTGGTGGATGGGCCATGAAAAAAATATATATATTTTGAGAAAACAAGTTAAATAGCTAACCAGCTGAGCTAGCAAACAATGTAACAAAAGTATAATTTTGGATTCTAAAAATACATTAACAGGCTATGCATTTCAGGAATCACAGTAGCAAAAACCCCTGGTGCACTGTTCAATTACTTCCATTTTTTTTTAAAGAAAACTCTAAATTGTCCCACTGTCCTCACTGGCTTTCATGTATTTCAAAACGTGAGATGGTCCGAGGCTAGGAACATAATCATTATGTTCCTAGGTCCGAGGCATCGGACTCAATGACAGTTGCTGTCCAMTGGAGCGCTGCAATTGGTTGCCCAAAATGATGGGGCGGGGTTTATCGAAAGGTCAATTGAGAATGCATTGAGTCAGTAGAACATTCGTGCACCAGTCCTCAAAAGTACGTTCAAAACAATATTGTGATGAAACGTGCAACCCACGAATAGTGAACTACTATAGACCAAAACGAATAGTGAACTACTTTAGACCAAAAGTGCACTATCATCCTATCACTCGATTCCCTATATGGTGCACTACTCTTGGCCATTTCAGACACAGACAGCGTTTTAGAGCTGGGCATCAGATCAGGCAGAGTCGCCATTATGAAAGCCATGGTATCCTTTAGCACATCTCAGTGGCTCTCAGTCCTCTAATGCACAGCAGCAGCAGCAGCAGCAGCAGCAGCAGACTGGCAAGCAAGAGGCAGCATCAGGAGCCAATACCCAGAAAACACAATTAAGCAGAAATAAATGATGTCAGCTGAGCCAAACACTTCTCAGACTTCATTGGAGGAACTCTTAGAGGAGGCTACAAGGGTTTTGGGTTTTGGGGTTTTGGTTTCTGGGTTTTGGGGATAGGAGAGACACACACATACATAGAGATGTACACTGCACACATGCATACCCCTATCCCTCTGCTGAAAACCCTAACAATGTGATTTCCCTGACTAATCCAGCAATGGAATACCTAATGAGATTACAAAAACCAGTGTGTGTGTGTGTGTGTGTGTGTGGTGTGTGTTGTGTGTGTCAGCTCGAGCATGAGTATGATTTATGATTTAATATCTGATCCTCTCTAATTAGCTAAATCCCAGACAGTCGCCAAGTGCGCTCGCCCACACACACACCACACACACACACACACACACACACACACACACACACACACACACACACACACACACACACACACACACCGCCTCTTCACAGTCCCACAATTAATATCACCACAGCAACATCCGGAAGCGGGCCTTGGAGAGAGATTATTTATTTATTTTATTACACACCTGCATAATTTTACAAAAACATACATTTAGTATAAATTAGATTACTTTTTCATAACAGTGAATAACACCAAAGCCCATGTCAGATATCTCCCTACAAAGACTTACTTCAGTATCCTGAGTGCCAGCGCTATCATGTCAACTCCTTGTCACRTATTGTCATGTCAACAGCCTGGCCTCACGGCAATCTCAACGTTTGTCTTAATAAGAAGGACAGCGATGGAGTTGGCAATGGCACACACGGATATAGGAACAGGCTCGAACACTCACATTAAAAGGCTGTAGAATGAATGTGCCTTAAGCCACACCCCTACAAATATCACCAGCTGATGGGATTGCACTCCTTTCCAGCATGGCTACATGGTGACTAGTCCCTCCAGCATGGTAACATGGTGACTAGTCTCTCTATAGGAACAGGCTCGAACACTCACATTAAAAGGCTGTAGAATGAATGTGCCTTAAGCCACACCCCTACAAATATCACCAGCTGATGGGATTGCACTCCTTTCCAGCATGGCTACATGGTGAGTAGTCTGTCTACAAATATTTTGGAGAGAATGAGTGACCAAGTTACTAAATCGTTGTGTATTTTTAAGAAGTATCACGACCGAAKATMTAATATTTCAAGAAATATGTCAAGCGCGGTTGTGGGACTAAAATATATATTTGCTAGGTTCTACATCTGTCCAAATGAATGCTAGCCAGCCATATGCTAGCTATTGGGATTCATTCAAGTCCAAAATAAGTCTAAATTGTCCAAACTGAAATGGTCACAACCAAAACAATTGACACCATGGCAATAGATAGAGGTCTCATATTCGTATCTGTTTCATCATGGCATATGTGACAGCACAGGCTGCAGCACTGAGGCGATCTCCTATGTGAAGTTAAATGTGCCATGCTCTACCAAATGATTTACAGCTGACCACCATGTGGGTCAAGTGGACAAGTGCACACTTTAGGAAAAAGGGTTTGAGTATTGAGATGCAACCCTCCAAGAGCCCAAACATTGACGTCTATTTGGCCCAAACAAAAACATCTATAATGTTCTTGTACTGTACTTGTACCCAACTCTACCCCCTGTACTGCACTGTACTTACTGTACTGTACCCTACTCTACTGCACTGTACTGTACTGTACTGTACCCTACTCTACTGCACTGTACTGTACTGTACTCTATTGCACTGGACTGTACGTACCCTACTCTACCGCACTGTACTGCACTGTACTGCACTGTACTGTACCCTACTCTACTGCACTGTACTGTACTGTACCCTACTCTACTGCACTGTATTGTACTGTTCCCTACTGTACTGTACCCTACTCTACTGCACTTACTGTACTGTACCCTACTCTACTGTACTGTACTGTACCCTACTCTACTGCACTGTACTGTACCCTACTCTACTGCACTGTAATGTACTGTACCCTACTCTACTGCACTGTACTGTACTGTACCCTACTCTACGCACTGTACTGTACCCTACTCTACTGCACTGTACGTTACTGTACCCTACTCTATCGCACTGTACTGTACTGTACTGTATCTGTACCCTACTGTACGTGACCCTACTCTACTACACTGTACTGTACCCTACTCTATTGCACTGTACTGTACCCTACTCTACTGCACTGTACTGTACCCTACTTACTGCACTGTACTGTAATGTACCCTACTCTACTGCACTGTACTGTACTGTACTGTACTGTACTTCTACTGCACTGTACTGTACCCTACTCTACTGTACTGTACTGTACCCTACTCTACTGCACTGTACCCTACTCTACTGCACTGTACTGTACTGTACCCTACTCTACTGCACTGTACTGTGACTGTACTGTACTCTACTGCACTGTACTGTACCCTTACTCTAATCTGCACTGTACTGTACTGTAGCCTACTCTACTGCACCCTACTGCACTGTACCCTACTCTACTGCACCTGTAATGTACTGTACCCTACTCTACTGCACTTACTGTACCCTACTCTACTGTACTGTACTGTACCCTACTCTACTGCACTGTACTGACCCACTCTACTGCACTGTACTGTACTGACCCTACTCTACTGCACTGACTGTACTGTACTGTACTTCTACTGCACTGTACTGTTACCCTACTCACGCACTGTACTGTACTGTAGCCTACTCTACTGCACCCTACTGCACTGTACCCTACTCTACTGCACTGTAATGTACTGTACCCTACTCTACTGCACTGTACTGTACCCTACTCTACTGCACTGTACTGTACTGTCCTACTCTACTGACTGTACTGTACGTCCCTACCTACTGCCACTGTACTGTACTGTACCCACTGTACTGTACCCTACTCTAGCTGCACTGTACTGTACCCTACTCTATTGCACTGTACTGTACCCACTCTCTGCACTGTACGTACCCTACTCTACTGCACTGTACTCTACTGCACTGTACTGTACCCTACTCTACTGCACTGTACTGTACCACCTACTGCACTCTACTGTCCCTACTCTACGCACTCTACTGTACCCTACTCTACTGCACTGTACTGTACCCTACTCTACTGCACTGTACTGTACCCTACTGCACTGTACCCTACTCTACTGCACTGTACTGTACTCTACTGCACTGTACGTACTGTACTTACTGTACTGTACCCTACTCTACTGCACTGTAATGTACTGTACCCTACTCGACTGCACTGTACTGTACTGTTCCCTACTCTACTGGCACTGTACTGTACTGTACCCTACTCTACTGCACTGTACTGTACTGGACCCTACTCTATTGCACTGCACTGTACTGTACCCTACTCTACTGTACTGTACTGTACCCATACTGTACTGCACTTGTACTGTACCATACTGTACTGCACTGTACTGTACTGTACCCTACTGTACTGCACTGTACTGTACTGTACCCTACTCTACTGCACTGTACTGTACTGTTCCCTACTCTACTGCACTGTACTGTACTCTACTCTACTGCACTGCACTGTACTGTTCCCTACTCTACTGCACTGTACTGTACTGTTCCCTACTGTTCCCCTGTTCCCTACTCTACTGCACTGTACTGTACTGTACCCTACTCTACTGCACTGTACTGTACTGTTCCCTACTCTACTGCACTGTACTGTACTGCACCCTACTCTACTGCACTGTACTGTACTGTACCCTACTCTACTGCACTGCACTGTACTGTTCCCTACTCTACTGCACTGTACTGTACTGTTCCCTACTGTTCCCTGTTCCCTACTCTACTGCACTGTACTGTACTGTACCCTACTCTACGCACTGTACTGTACTGTTCCCTACTCTTACTGCACTGTACTGTACTGCACCCTACTCTACTGCACTGTACTGTACTGTACCCTACTCTACTGCACTGTACTGTACTGTTCCCTACTCTACTGCACTTACTTGTACTGCAACCCTACTCTACTGCACTGTACTGTACTGTACCCTACTCTACTGCGCTGTACTGTACTGTTCCCTACTGTTACTGTGCTCTACTGTATTCCTAATGTAAGTACTGCTACTAATCGTATACTCTACATTACTGTACTGTACTCTATTGCACTGTACTGTACTGTTCCCTACTGTACTGTGCTCTACTCTACTGTGCCCTAATGTAATGTACTGTGCTGTACTAAACTATACTCTACATTACTGTACTGTACTGTACTGTACTTTACACTAGATGGCAGTGATATATCTTAATGCCATTTACAAATAATAGGCAACCTAATTTGAAGAAGAAGACAATGCTCTCTGATCCTTGGCTGATCCCATCCAACCCATAGGAACCCCCACCCAGTTGACTACTTTAAAATGGTGGAAGCCCTCAATGGCAATGTCTACACTAAAACAAGCCATATCCTTCTAGAGTCCTCTATCTGTCTCTATGATTGACAGTTGATTGTTAGTCCACTGTACTTCTTTACATTTATTAAACACACAGATCATTATTTGTATTTTAGATTATTTGTAGAGTTATTGAAGGACAGGGACATCTGCTGCCAACATGCCGAAAAGTACAGCAGACAGCCAGAGAGTACAGAGAGGGGATAAAAACGGACCCTGTGCGATATCAAGAATATCTGGAAAAAGAAAAGGGAAAGAAATGCTGAAGGAAAGGAAGAGGGAAAGGTCAAATGAATAAAATATTTATCTGAGAGGTAGAAGTCCTCTTCTGAAGAGGTCAAAGAAAACACAGGTCAGCAGCAGTGAAAAGGCAGAAAGACAGACAGACAGACAGACAGACTTACCTTTTATTGATTGTGTTAGTGATATATCAATCACATGTGCCCCATTAGATATGGTATCGATTCAGTAAGCAATTAAGTTAAGAATGTACAGTATATGCCACGTCACAACCGAAACAATGATGTCACTACCGAAACGCCTGTTATTTTGCCACAATAAAGATAGAAAAAAGTGACAACTAATTCATCAACAACATAATGAACTAGATGCATAAGTAATTACATCCATCAATACGTTTCAGATTCAAACAATCAACATCGAATATTTTACAGAGAACAATAGAGATTATAATTATCTAAATTCTATTGAAAAGTTTTGAAAATCAGATTAAAAATCATGTTTTTACTATTTTGTAAATGTTGTATGCAAATACAATTTCAAAAATGAATCTGTAATAGCATATGAATCATTACTGTGCAAAGTTGTTCATTTAATGCAACTTTTTCACTATGTTTCACTAGTGATAAATGTATTGGTGTGGTAAGGATTTCAGGTAAATACAGTATTTCAAAAATGCCATTACAAAAAAAGCATGTGAGTAGTAGATATGTCGATCTGAAGACGTGTGCTGAAAGTTTGGGAAAAATAAGATGCTTATTTTTTCAACCCCCAATTTACACCACTTTTGTAGAACGACCTATAGGCTATAGGGAATAGGGTGCCATTGGGGACGAATGCAAAGTCGCCCTCTCTGTTGCAGCTGGAGAAAGCTTAATTGGAATGGCCTCTGGTTGGCTAAGATTGAGAGGGGTAATTAAGGTTCCCTCATGCTTCCCAGCCTAAAAAGTTTGGAACAGTTTGTGCATATATTATTATGACATTTTGTGAAGTTTTTGGACTTCAGTGAGGGTTTATTTTTGTCAAGCGAAGGTCTTTTAAGGGAGTATGCTAGCACACTCGTTCGGTTCACCTAGCTGAGTTTGGCCTCAGCATGCTTCAGTATGGCCGAACACGGCTAGATGAACCGAGTGAACTGAACGAGTGTGCTAGCATACTCCCTTAAAATAAAAGACCTTTGTTTGAAAAGCAAGAAAAAAAGCCGATAGTATTGTTTGTCCATTTTGAGACGCTGTAGCCAGTATACAGTTCCTCTAAATAATCAGATAACTCAAGAAAACTGTAATTCATTTTGACATTTTTGCAGAGGAGATTTACATATACAGTTGAAGTCGGACATTTAATCCGAATAAATATTCCCTGTCTTAGGTCAGTTAGGATCACCACTTTATTTTAACTTCTTATGGCTGAAGGGGCAGTATTGAGTAGCTTGGATGAAAGGTGCACAGAGGTGCCCAGAGAAAACGGCCTGCTCCTATGTCATAGTTGCTAATATATGCATATTATTAGTAGTATTGGATAGAAAACACTCTGAAGTTTCTAAAACTGTTTGAATTTTGTCTGTGAGTATAACAGAACTCATATGGCAGGCAAAAACCTGAGAAGTTCCACTTCCTATTTGGATATTTTCTGGGTGTGCCAGATTTTCAACCAAGCTCTCATTGAAAATCTAGAGAGATATGGATGGGTTTTCACTTCCTACTGCTTCCACTAGATGTCAACAGTCAATAGAACTTTGTCTGATGACTCTAATGTGAAGGGGGGCCGAAAGAGACAGGAATGAGTAATCACTTCCATGAGGTGCCCACGCATTGAACTGGTGCATTCATGTGAGAGGGAGCTCCGTTCCATCAGTCAATTGAAGTCGATGTAATTCTCCGGTTGGAACGTTATTCAAGATGTAT
>NC_036867.1:10883673-10901109 GCF_002910315.2 Salvelinus sp. IW2-2015 | reverse complement strand
ATTAGAGAGAAGCCAAAGATTTTCCAAAATGTTCATTAAATGACCAAGCATGGTCAAAATAATAATCAGGAATAAATCTCATTGCTTTTCATAGCCGATCATTAAGAGTTAGAAAACAGCAGGTCTGGGACAAGTGGGGTTCCATAAACCGCAGGCCAAGAAACAGTTGAAACTGGAATAGCAGCAAGCCAGGCGACTGGGGACAGCAACGGTGTCACCCACGCCGGTTAGTCCCGATGTATGGTCCTAGGGCTTCAGGTCCTCCGACGAGAAAAGAAAGAGAGAAGGAAAAAATTAGAAGAACCAAGTTTTTCAAAATGTTCATAAATGACAAGCATGGTCAAAATAATAAATCAGAATAAAGGCTCAGTTGTCTTCATAGCGATCATAAGAGTGAAAAACAGCAGTCTGGGGACAGTAGGTCCGTAACCGCAGGCAGAACAGTAACAATAGCAGCAAGGCCAGGCGGACTGGACAGCAATGTTGTCATCATGCCCGGTATCCCTGACGATGGTCCTAGGGCTCAGGTTCTCAGAGAGAAAGAGAGAACGAGAGAATTAGAGAGGAAGAACTTAAATTCACACAGGACACTGGATAAGACAGGAGAAGTACTCCTGGTAACCCAACTGACCCTAGGCCCCCCGACACATAAACTACTGCACATAAATACTGGAAGCTGAGACAGGAGCGGTCATTTGTACATTTGAAAAGTAACAGAGAAGAAATTAAATAGTTTAAGGAAACAACCACCAATCTTAAGGGCACTGTTTTAATAGTAGGGACAAAGGCAGGTTGCTCAGTGCCCCTTAAACTCTATCTGTGCATGTTCCTGACTGCCAGTATCGATTATGGTGTAGGTACCTCTCTCACATCCGCTGACAGTCTGTCTCTTATACAGCACATTTACACAAACCCATGTGGGCAGAGAGGACTCACTCTTCCTATGGGGCTAGTGCGACTGGCCAATCTGAACCACAAGATGGCAAGACCTACATCATGTACCACGGCACCACTAGGCAGGGCCGCAAATCAAATCCTTACAACTGGTTTACGTCAGTCTCCTGATGGTATTTGGGGCGTGGAGTGACCTCAAGCCGAGACCTGCAGAAGGCAAGCAGGTCACCCCCTGGAATCTTCCTGAAAATCAGGGAGGGGTTGGTCATCCGAGTCAAAGTCAATGTGGGGCAAGTGTGAAAGAATTGACTATCAGGATCATCCTCGCAGACAACCTGCATGCGAACGGTCGGACACCGCCTGGGTTCCTCCTAAACTGGGTATTGGTGGAGAAGTGTAGAAGAGGACTGTGTTCTGGACCCAAAATTGCATCACTGTCTGCGATCACAGCCTAATTAACAGCCCCAGGCGTCATTCACGCTGGTGATTGAAGGGTGATAATGTGTAAACAAATGAAGAAAAAAAGACATTGAATGTATTTCAACAGTATGTAAATTTAGTCTCATGATTAAAAACAGTTGATTTTGACCAATAAATTTTACAACAATAAACCGTCATCTCTTGTTATGTCATTATCAACATTCCATTTCTCATGACTTTTTCCTTATGGCATGACAGAGAAAACATTTACAAGAAAACAAAAACTACAAGCTCACCATTCTCCTGGACTGCAGGGTCCAGGTCTAAGGAGATCAAGATAAAAGCAGATAATCTATAATATTTACTGTAGTACAATGATTATGAGTGAATCACTCTATTCATTTTCAACAAACAAACAAAATAACCAAAACAATGAAACCATTTAGTGAAAATAACATTTGTACCATATTGCGTACTTGAGCAATGAAATATGTTAAAACAGCAGAAAAGCCCAGAATAGACTTTTTCTCTCCATAGAAGACCAGTAGTGTGTTGTTATTATGTATCTTGTTGGTGAGATTTATTGCAGGAACCGTGCACTTCAAAACAGGCCTAAGAAATCCATGAAACATCACGGCGCCACAATATTCATCTATTTATATAATATTAATAGCTGTTTCTCCAAGTAAATAAGTATCACCATACGCGTTTACATATTATAGAAATACAAATATACATATGAGATGGTGGTGCAATATACGAACAATTAAAGTGACTAATATACGATTTAGTTAGAATAGTATAGAGTACAGTTTACCACATATGAGATGAGAATGCAAGAACGGAGACATTATTAAAGTGGCTGTGTTCATTTTCTTAAAGTGGCCGTGATTCCTAACTATGTCTATAGGCAGCAGCCTCTGCATTGTAGTGATGGCTGGTTTAAGCAGCCATTAACCATACAGTACATGTGTAATATTATTCATTACTTCGTTGGTTCAGTATTTCTATGCTTACTGTTACATTGACTTATTACAATTGAAAGAGGTAGGAAGAAAAGAGAAAATAGATAGAAAGAGGAAGGAAACAGCATGCCTCTGCAACTTGTGTGTAAGACCACCGTGGACTCATACAGTCAATTCATTCACAACGAAATCAACAACAGATAAATCCTCTTATTTCTTCCTCAAAACAAAATTTCAAAAAAGGTAGATACTAACCTGCGGTAACTCTCCAGGATGTATAAATTAACAGGGAATCCCCCTAATCATGACTACTTCTAGTAAATCAGTTGTATTTCAGCATGAAAACATACATGAAGATTGCATAACACATGGTACACCTGAATCTTTGTAGAACACGTCCAGTACTGTCTTTACACAGATGGCTGATGCAATTCAACGTATAGTCATCCATACAGTGGTATTTCAGACGATACAACAACAAGTACAGTGATGTATCGCAGGAGCAGCACTCACTTCTCAGGAACATAGAAGGACAGAAGCCATCAAAGTTAGTTTTAATTACTGCATTCAGGAGACTTCTAGAACATTTAGTAGTGTCCCTGCTTTCACCCAACCCATTTCCTGCTGTATTTCAGATCATTTCAAAGTGATGTATTTTTCACAAAAGGTCTAATACTGTATGTCCTGATGAATATAGATCTCTCTCATTATCTTTCATGTAATCCAAGATTGTTGTGTTGTGTGTGGGCATGGTGTGTGTGAGGGGGTCAAGAATGCTAAGGTCAAGAATTTATCTTGGCCCAGTCACCCTCTGAAGGCATACGGTACACAATCCATGTCTCAATTGTCTCAAGGCTAAAAAGCTTTCTTTAACCTGTCTCCTCCCCTTATTCTGCACTGATTGAAGGGATTAACAATGAACAATCAAATAAGGGATATAAGCTTCACCTGGTCAGTTATGTTCACGAAAAGGCAGTGTCTGAATGTTGGTTACACTTCAGTAAAGGAAACATAAGACTGCACATAAGATGTGGTTAAGTTAAAAAGACTACATGTATATTCCCTCTATCCCTATAGGAAAGATATCTCTCCCCCTCTCCCCTCCATAGTTTCATGTAGTATATCTCTATCTCTTTTCATTCATGAATAAAACATCACAGAGAGAGAAGAGAGGATTTAGAGGACGGAGATGGAAGGGAGATAAGGGGCACAAAGCTAAGGCAGGGACACTGGAGGACGGTTGGTTGAGATGATAATGAAATCGCGGGTTATTTCCTCTTGTTGTTGTCCATTTGCATCTGTAATCATGCTTAATGTTCCTCCAGGCCTTGACGGAACCCAGTGGTCATGGAGGGGATACACGACTTTCCCCAAGCTTTTTCCAGTACAGAAAAACTTTCTCTATATCTAAGCGTTATTGACGTATGTGAAAGTGAATGATTTCTGCATTTCTCAAGTTATGGTTCGTTTCAGTGTTTGAAACAACATTTCAATGAAGTGTTGCTCTGTGTGTTTGTGTGTTTCCGGCCGCGTTCCAGTAGAGCACCCATCGTGAGTGGCAGGAGAGCAAAGACTTTGATGAGCTCAACCACATCCTGCAAGAGCAAAAGCTGGGCAAGTCTCTGGAGAACCTGTCACGCAGGTTGAGTCTAGTAAACTAAAACCCTAATACTGTACCCTAAACCCAATACTTAGTTACACCTAAAGCCAAGCTCTGGAGACCTGTCACGGCAGTGAGTTCTAGTAAACTAAAACCCTAATACTGTTACCCTTAACCAAGGCTCTTGAGGAAACCTGCCAGCAGTGCATCTAGTACCCTAAAACCCTAATACTGTACCCTAAACCCTAATACTCTACCCTAACCCTAATACTGTACCTGAAACCCTGAATACTGTACCCTAAACCCAAGCTCTGAGAACCTGTCCACCAAGGCCATCTAGTAACCAAACCCTAATATGTACCCTAAACCCAAATTACTGTACCTAAACTTTCTAATACTGTACCCTAAACCCTAAGCCAAGCTCTGAGAACCTGTTCACACAGTGAGTCAAGTAACCAAACCCGTAATACTGTACCTAAAAACCCTAATAACTGTAACACACAAAACACACAAAATAAAGCCAAGGCATAGAGAACCTGGTTCACGATCGTCGTGATAGAGAGAGGAGCGACCAAGCGCAGCGCTGTGAAAAAAACATCTTCTTTTAATGAAGGAAAAAACCAAATACTTACAAAATGAACCAAAACAACCGATCGTGAGCTAAGAAACATAATGCTGACACTAAACACTTAGACATTAGACAGATCTCCCACAATCACCTTAAAGCCTAGGCTGCCTTAAATATGGGCTCCCACAGAGAAACAATAACCAGCTGTCTCTGATTGAGAACCAAAACCAGCAGACCATAGACTTTCCTAGAACTCTCCTCCTGAACACAACCCCATACACTAATACAACACCCCCTAAAACAATTACACACACCCTAAACTAGACAAAACCACACAAACGTTCCCATGTCCACACCCTGGACCTAACTAAAATAAAAAGGAAAACAAAGAATACCTAAGGCCAGGCGGTACAGAACCTGTCACACAGTTGAGCTCCAGTAACTAAACCCTAATTACTGTACCCTAACCCTGAGCCAAGCTTCTAGAAACCTGTCACGCATGAGTCTACACTAAAACCCTAGATACTTACCCTAAACCCTAAGCAAGGCTCTGGAGAACCTGTGCACGCCAGTAGTCTAGTAACTAAACCCTAAACGTACCCTAAACCCTTAAAGCCAAGGCTCTGAGAACCTGTCTAGCAGGAAGTCTATAACTAAACCCTAATACTGTACCCTAAACCCTAAAGCCAAGCTCGTTTAGAACCTGTCACGCAGTGAGTCTCGTAAACTAAAGCTGACTGTACCCTAAACCCTAATACTGACCCTAAACATAACCAAGGGTCGGAGAGAACCTGTCCAGCAGGCATCTAGAACCAAACCCAAAACTGACCCTAAACCCTAATACTGTACCCTAAACTCTAATAGTGTACCCTAAAACCCTTAACCAAAGGCTCTGAGAACCTGTCACACAGTGAGTCTAGTAACTAAAACCCTAATATCATACCCTAAACCCTTAAAGGCCTAGACGCTAGAGAACAGTAATTGCCCACGCAGGAGATGAGAAGCAGGTACAGGAGTGAACAATTTAATTTAAGGACATGCAACGGGAACAAGAACACATCTTGTTAAAAGAATACAACTAAACCAACTAGTGTTCAACGAAAATAACAACCACAATGTCAAATACAGGAAGCCTAGTCAAATAATGAACATCCAATTACATTAACCTCTTGCGGAATTCCACTAACAGGTCCGTAGTGGACTGTAGCCAAACATAGCTGCTGCTCATGTTATCTGTACTGATGTTGCAAAAGCCATGACAGGTAGAACATAGTGGAATGGTTACATGCGCGTTGCAAGCAGTTGCTCCCGACGCCACTTATTTCTCTGGTACACTGCAGCATCCACCGAGAGGTCTTGCTTGCCAAGGGAAGCCTGAACAGCTTGAATGCTTTGGACACTGCAATTGGAAAATGGTTTAAAACTTGTTTAAGCAAGCCCCGAACTTCTCGTGTATTTTTTGCATTATGCAATGATATGAGAGCGACCAGTAACGCTTTACAACATACAGAAGAAATGTGCTGTTATCAAGAAACAAAAGTATTGGACAGGTTTTTTTTTTTAAATTTGAAGACAAGCTTAAAGTTTTCTTTATGGACAATAATTTTCACTTGTCGACTGCTTGCATGATGACGAGTTTCTCACACGACTAGCCTATCTGGGTGAGTTTTGTCTCACTGAATGATCTGAATCTAGGACTACAGGGACTTTCTGTACAACTATATTCAATGTGCGGGACAAAATTGAGGCTATGATTAGAAGTTGGAGCTCTTCTCTGTCTGCATTAACAGGACAGCACACAGGTCTTTCCATCATTGTTATGATTTTGTGTGCAAATAAACTCAAGCTTACGGACAGTCAAATGTGATATAGCGAAGCACCTGAGTGAATTGGGTGTGCAATTACGCAGGTACTTTCCGGAAACAGATGACACAAACAATTGATTCGTTATCCCTTTCATGTCCTGCCTCCAGTCCACTTACTGATATCTGAACAAGAGAACCTCATCGAAATTGCAACAAGCGGTTCTGTGAAAATGTAATTTAATCAGAAGCCACTGCAGATTTCTGGATTGGGCTGCGCTCAGAGTATCCTGCCTTGTCAAATCGCGCTGTTAAGACACTGATGCCCTTTGCAACCACGTATCTATGTGAGAGTGGATCTCGGCCTCACTAGCATGAAAACAAATACAGCACAGACTGTGTGTGGAAAAGGATTTAAGACTAGACTCTCCAATACAACCTAACTTTTCAGAGTTATGTGCATCTTTCAGCACACCCTTCTTCATTAACATGTGGTGAGTTATTCACAATGTTCAATGAACAAAATAAGATTTTATATGTAAGTTGGTTAAATTAAGAGCAAAATGATTTGATTATTATTATATTATTATTTGTGCCCTGGTCCTATAAGAGCTCTTTGTTACTTCCCACGAGCCGGGTTGCTGACAAACACTCACACTCATCTTGTGTTAATAAACGTATCATATTGTGTTGTGTGTGGTTGTGTGTGTGTGTGTGTTGTGGTGTGCAGGCTTCAATGATGGCAAAAAACAACATTTGAGAGTGCGCTGACCCTGGTGCTAGAGGGGTATGCAGCTGGAGTTGAATGTGTGAAGGGGTATGGACTATAAAAAGTTTGGGAACCACTGCTCTAGAGAAACCTGTCACGAGTATTACCTTTATCTTATAGTAACCCCTTAACCACTTTTGAATAGAGGTAATACTTATAGTAACTATATACTATAATCACTTTGTATATATTTTGGAAATAGAGATTGCAAGTAAAGCAGAGCCTCCTCTGAATCAACTGTTTCTCTCCTTAAAGTATCGCTGCTTTCTGATAACTTGATCAGGTGACTATGAACTACTTTGTCATGCCTTTCCTCTGATATTGAAAGTGTTACATCGTCATCTTCTGCTGCCGTCACCCTGTCTGTTGCAATCCGATTCCATCTTTCATCAATTTGGGCTCAGTTAACAGCACGACACACAGCTCTGAGAATAATGTTTGTGTGTGTGTGTTGTGTCGTGTGTGTGTGTGTGTTGTGTGTGTGTGTGTGTTGTGTGTGTGTGTTGTGTGGTGTGTTGTCTGTGTGTGTGTGTGTGTGTGTGTGTGTGGTGTGTGTGTGTGTGTGTGTGTGTGTGTGTGTGTGTGTGTGTGGTGTGTGAATAATGACAAACCACAATCTCATGGGAAGACATCCATCTGCAGAAACTTCAATAAGCATGTCCTCTTCCTGTATTTCCTGGGTGCTTAGAGTGTAGATGTGATTCCTAGCAGACAAAAGCTTTGTTTGACCTGGATTCTACACGGTAATGAGAGCACTGACTTCCAGTGTACAGTATTTCCCAGTATTGACCAAACACAGTCTTAATTGCAAATTGATTGTCAGGAGCCCCGCAAACAAAAGGTTTTAGGTATCTTTATTACTAAAGCTTATGAGGGTGTCCACCTTTATATTTAAACTTTCATGGGCGTCCATCTGATTTCTCATGGCACTGCCATGCCCCAATAACTCGAACCCTGAAGATAGCAGCAGCATTTGATATATTTCTGTCCTCAAGAAGAGACGTTCCCTATAGAGAATAATATCATACAGTATACAGTACGTATGTCTGCTTAGCTCCAAGCCCAGATAATCTCCTTCTAGACAAGACAAAGACAGACAGAATATTAAGATATATTTACCTTCCTATCATGTATTAAGTATGAATTCCATTCCACTTCGAACACGGTGTAGACACCTAAATGAGTGACACTGTGTGAGTGGCTGTAAGGCACTGTCAAGTTAGGGTTGCTGTCAGGGATGAAATTGTTAAAAAAATGGTGGGCAAACACTGATTGCCGGTCGCGTTGAAAACAGTAATGCTCCCTATACTTTCCAACGCATTTTTCCGTAAAGCTTGCACAAATAAAAAGATGAATAAGCAGAGTTATGTGCGTTTACACCTCCACTACACCACTGGTTGATAATAATAATAATACACACAGGCAGACATGCATGCAGGCAGGCAGGCAGGCAGGCAGGCAGACACAGACACAGACACAGACACAGACACAGACAACAGACAGACAACACAGAGACAGACAGAGACAGACAGAAGACAGACGAGACAGACAGACAGACAGACAGACAGACAGACAGACAGACAGACAGACAACAGACAGACAGACAACAGACAGACAGACAGACAGACAGACAGACAGACAGACAGACAGAGACAGAGACAGAGACAGAGACAGAGACAGAGACAGAGACAGAGACAGAGACAAGACAGACAGACAGACAGACAGACAGACAGACAGACAGACAGACAGAACAGACAGACAAGACAGACAGACAGACAGACAGACAGACATTGAAGCAACATTTATTTCTTTATTTCCCTGGCACACAAATGTATCACTGACAAAACCTACTTTCTGTTTTGAACTGAATGCCATATTACAGTCCCTTCTCTTACCTTTCTCCCTGTCTCCCTCCACCTCCCTCCTCTCTCCCTTCCATCACCTCTCCTCTCTCCCCTCTCTCCTCTCTCTCTCCTCTCTCTCTCACCCTCCCCCACCCTCTCCCCCTTGCACTAGAACCTAGGGGGTATAACTCAGGCTTGCGGCCAGGGTTGTGGGGAGTGGTGGGCAGGGGAAGAGATCCAGACCCCTGGCAGCAGAGATGCTCCAGCCCCCAGTCCCCAGGAACAAGACTGAGGTGGGGGAAGGCCAATAACAGCCCTGCCTTGAGGTAAAAGAGAGAGAGAGTGTGTGTGTGTGTGTGTATTTGTGTGTGCTTGTGTGTGGGTGTCAAAGTGACGTTCGCATTTGTTGGGGACACAGTTTTTCTGGAGTCAAGCCAAAGTGGTAGCCGAAGCTGGTGATTGTCAACGGTTGGATTCTTCAAAAAAGTATTGTTGTCATTCCACGAGAGATGACTCATTTTCATGCACCATTTTACATTGGAAATACTGCAGCCAAACATTTTAGTTACAGTTGAAGTCGGAAGTTTACAAACACTTAGGTTGGAGTCATTAAAACTTGTTTTTCAACCACTCCACAAGTCATTTAGGACATCTACTTTGTGCATGACACAAGTCATTTTTCCAACATTTGTTTACAGACAGATTATTTCACTTATAATTCACTGTATCACAATTCCAGTGGTTCAGAAGTTTACATACACTAAGTTGACTGTGCCTTTAAACAGCTTGGAAAATTCCAGAAAATGGATGTCATGGCTTTAGAATCTTCTGATAGGCTATTGACATAATTTGAGTCAATTGGAGGTGTACCTCTGGATGTATTTCAAGGCCTACTTCAAACTCAGTGCCTCTTTGCTTGACATCATGGGAAAATCAAAAGAAATCAGCCAAGACGGGAAAAAAAAAGGATTCTAGACCTCCACAAGTCTGGTACATCCTTGAGAGCAAATTTCAAACGCCTGAAGTACCACGTTCATCTGTACAAACAAAGTACGAAAGTATAAACACCATGGGACCACGCAACCGTCATACCGCTCAGGAAGGAGACGCGTTCTGTCTCCTAGAGATGACGTACTTTGGTGTGAAAAGTGCAAACCAATCCCAGAACAACAGCAAAAGACCTTGTGAAGATGCTGGAGGAAACAGGTACAAAAGTATCTTTATCCTCAGTAAAACAAGTCCTATATAGACATAACCTGAAAGGCCGCTCAGCAAGGAAGAAGCCACTGCTCCAAAACCACCATTAAAAAAGCCAGGACTATTGTTTGCAACTGCACATGGGGACAAAGATCGTACTTTTTGGAGAAATGTCCTCTGTCTGATGAAACAAAAAATAAAACTGTCAAAAAAATAAATAAAAAATAAATAAAAGGAGGGCTTGCAAGCCAAAGAACACCATCCCATCCGTGAAGCATGGGGGTGGCAGCATCATTGTGGGGTGCTTTGCTGCAGGAGGGACTGGTGCACTTCACAAAATAGATGGCATCATGAGGTAGGAAAATTATGTGGATATATTGAAGAAACATCTCAAGACATCAGTCAGGAAGTTAAAGCTTGGTCGCAAATGGGTCTTCAAATGGACAATGACCCAAGCATACTTCAAAAGTTGTGGCAAAATGGCTATGACAACAAAGTCAAGTATTGGAGTGGCCTCCTTGCTCACAAAGCCCTGACCTCAATCCTATCGAAAATTTGTGGGCAGAACTAAAAAGCATGTGTGAGCAAGGAGGGCTACAAACCTGACTCAGTTACACCAGCTCTGTCAGAGGAATGGCCAAAATTTACCCAACTTATTGTGGGAAGCTTGTGAAGGCTACCCAAAACGTTTGATCCAAGTTGAACAACTTAAAGGCAATGCTACCAAATACTAATTGAGTGTATGTAAACTTCTGACCACTGGGAATGTGATGAAAGAAATGGAAAGCTGAAATAAATAATTCTCTCTACTATTATTTTGACATTTCACATTCTTAATTAGGGGCTGCAATCCCGCTACCGGATCGATATGACAAACAGCCAGGTGATAGTGCAGGGCGCCAAATTCAAACAACAGAAATCTCATAATTAAAATTCCTCAGACATTCATGGGTCTTATATCATTTTAAAGTAATCTTGTTGTTAATCCCACCAAAGTGTCCGATTTCAAATATGCTTTTCAGCGAAAGCACTACAAACGATTATGTTAGGTCACCACAAAACCACAATAAGCACAGCCATTTTTCCAGCGAAAGATAGCTTTCACAAAAACCAGAAATAGAGATAAAATTAATCACTAACCTTTGATTATCTTCATCAGATGACACTCATAGGACTTCATGTTACACAATACATGCATGTTTTGTTTGATAAAGTTCATATTATATAAAAAAAAATCGGAGTTTACATTGGCGCGTTAGATTCACTAGTTGCAAAAAACATAAAAATGATTTGCATAGCCACATCGTTTCAACAGAAATACTCATCATAAATGTAGATGATAATACAAGTTATACACATGGAATTATAGATATACCTCTCCTTAATGCAACCGCTGTGTCAGATTTCAAAAAAACTTTACGGAAAATAAACCATGCAATAATCTGAGACGGAGCTCAGAACAATAGCCAAATTAGCTGCCATTGGACTCAACAGAAACCAGAAAAACATGATAAATGTTTCCTTACCTTTGATGAACTTCATCAGAATGCAGTCCTAGGAATCCCAGGTCCACAATAAATGCTTGAATGTTCGATAATGTCCGTTATTATATGTCCAATTAGCTACTTTCAAATTGTTTACCAAACTCCCTAACCAAAGTCTCAAAGCGCGTCCACGTATAACGTGAGGAAATGTCCAAAAGTTCCGTTACAGTCAGTAGAAACATGTCAAACGAGTTACTAATCAATCTTTAGAATGTTGTTTAAAAGGGTTTAGTTACTAGACTCACTGTGTGACAGGTTCTCCAGAGCCTTGGCTTAAGGGTTTAGGGTACACTATTAGAGTTTAGGGTACAGTATTAGTGTTTAGGGTACAGTATTAGGGTTTAGGGTACAGTATTAGGGTTTGGCTACTAGATGCATTGCTGGACAGGTTCTCCAGAGCCTTGGCTTCAGGGTTTAGGGTACAGTATTAGAGTTTAGGGTACAGTATTAGGGTTTATGGTACAGTATTAGGGTTTAGGGTACAGTATTATAGTTTAGGGTACAGTATTAGGGTTTAGGGTACAGTATTATGGTTTAGGGTACAGTATTAGGGTTTGGTTACTAGATGCAATGCTGGACAGGTTCTCCAGAGCCTTGGCTTAAGGGTTTAGGGTACAGTATTAGAGTTTAGGGTACCGTATTAGAGTTTGGGGTACAGTATTAAGGTTTAGGGTACAGTATTAGGGTTTAGGGTACAGTATTAGGGTTTGGTTACTAGATGCACTGCTGGACAGGTTCTCCAGAGCCTTGGCTTCAGGGTTTAGGGTACAGTATTAGGGTTTAGTTATAGACTCACTGCGTGACAGGTTCTCCAGAGCCTTGGCTTCAGGGTTTAGGGTACAGTATTAGGGTTTAGTTACTAGACTCACTGCGTGGCAGGTTCTCCAGAGCCTTGGCTTTAGGGTACAGTATTAGGGTTTAGGGTACAGTATTAGAGTTTAGTTACTAGACTCACTGCGTGACAGGTTCTCCAGAGCCTTGGCTTCAGGGTTTAGGGTACAGTATTAGAGTTTAGTTACTAGACTCACTGCGTGACAGGTTCTCCAGAGCCTTGCCCAGCTTCTTGCTCTCCTGCAGGATGTGGTTGAGCTCATCAAAGTCTCTTGCTCTCTCCACTGCCACATGGGTCTCATGGACCGCGGCACTGAAACCAACACAAACACAGAGCAAACTGTCATTGAAAATGTTGTTTCTCAACCTGAAGACAACCATAAGTTGAAGAAAATGAGAAAGTCATTCCTTTCACATACGTCAATAAAGCTGTAGAATATCAGAGAAAAGTTTTCTGTATGGAAAATGCTTGGAGGAAAGGTCATGTATCCCTTCCATTGGACTCAATGTCCCTCCCCAAGGCCTGGAGGACATTTACAGGCATGATTAACAGATGAAAATGGGAACAAACAAAAAGAGGAAGTGATCAACAGATTCATTATCATCTCCCACCAAAACGCCCACCAGTGTCCCTGCTTAGCTTTTGGGGCCCCTCCTATTTCCCTGCTCCACTCTTCGCTCCCTCTAAAATCTTCTCTCTCTCGTGTGATGTTTAAATCTATGAATGAAGAGATAGAGATATATATCGAAATAGGAGGAGAGGGGGAGAGAGTATTCTCCTATAGGGATACGAGGAATATACGTGTATCTTTAACTTAAACCATCATCTATGTGCATTCAATTATGTTCCTTTACTGATGTACACAACATTGTCAGAACACCTGCCTTGTTCCGTGACATAAACTGAAACAGGTTGAAAGCATAATCCTTATTGAATGTTCCTTGTTAATCCAGCTTCAATAAGGTAGATGAAGGGGAGGTTAAAAGGAAAGATTTAAGCCTTGGACAGTGAGACATGGATTGGGTACGTATGCCATTCAGAGGGGTGAATGGGCCCTAGATAATTCTGACGCTTAGCATTCTGCCTCCCACAGACACACATGCACATACACACACACACCACACACACACACACACAACACACACACACCACACAATCTGGATAACATTAAGTGATAATGGAGAGCAATCTATATTCATCAGGACATACATATTAAGTCCTTAGAAAAAACATCAGCTTGAAATGATCCTAAATAAGCAGAAATATGGGGGTGAAAGCAGGGACATTACTAATGTTCTAGACATCATCTGAAGCAGTAATCTGAAATACTACTTTGATGGATTCTGTCCTTCTATGTTCCTGAGAAGTGAGTGCTGCTCCTGCATACATCACTGTACTGTGTTGTATCTCTGAACATCACTACTGTATGGATGAATACTTTGAATTGCATCAGCCATCTGTGTAAAGTACAGTACTAGATGTGTTCTACAAAGATACAGTGATACCATGTGTTATGCATGTTTCATGACTGAAATACTCTGGATTACTGGAAGTGTTCTACAGTAGGGGGATATCCATGTTACATTTATACACCTGGAGAGTACACAGGTATGTAATCTACCTTTTTGACAGTTTGTTTTGAGGAAGAATAGGAGGATTTTATCTGTTGTTATTTAGTGTAAATGATTGAATGATACTGCATGAGTCACACGGTGTCTTAACTCACATACTGTACAAGTTAGCAGAGGCATGTTAAGTCTTTGCTGTTCTTTGCTCTCCTCCCTTTCCTTCCTCCCTCTATCTATTTTTCTCTTCTTCTTCTTTCCATTGTAATGGTCAACTGTAACAGTAGCAGAGAATGACGAGAAACAACAAGGAATGAAATATGACACATGTACTGTATGTTAACAGTAGGTTGAATAATAATACACGTGTCTGTAAACTGTATGTTGATTTCTTTATTTTCTGGGAGATTAAGCTATTAAATATTATTATAAAAGATGAGATTGTGGTGCTGTGATGGTCCTGCTTTCTAGCCTGTTTTGAAGTGCACGGTTACCCTGCAGTAAACTCTCACTAACAAAACACATAGGAAACACACACAAAAAAAAATATTATATAAATATCCTAAAGCTAAAATATACATAAATAATACATTATCTGATGAAATTGCTTTAGAAAGGTGCACAAGACAGGGATGTCCTCTCTCCCCCCTCCTGTTTGCACTGGCAATTGAACTGCTTGCGGAAAGAATTAGACAGGACCAAAATGTAAGAGGTATCAGTATTGGTAAACATGAATATAAACTAAACGTATTTGCCGATCTACTGATATATCCAACCAATATTGAAAACTCAAGGCCCCCTTGCTAAACAATAATCTCCCCATAAATCTTACACATAGAAGAAACCTCTTCAGAATGGCATGGCTCCAAATGTTTTTATATTTATTCTCAGTAATACCAATTACCCCACCTAAGACATTCTTTTAAAAAGTATCCTCAGTCATAACAGACTTTAAATGGGCAAATAAAACTCATAGAATAAAAAGGAAAGTTGTACATCTCCCTAAGTCTGAGGGTTGCTTTCACCTCCCAGACTTGGAGTTGTATCAACTCGCCACCCAAGGCTTTTACTTGTGACAAATTGTTGAATGCACTAAGGAGGAACAATTAGTAATTATTGAAGATGTGTGTCTCTTTTCAAAGAATAAAGCTAAGAACGTGAACAACCTCATAGTTAAGAACACAATAACATGGAAGAAAATTAAATGTATTCTACACGAACCAATATCACTCCCTAAAAAAACAACTCTATGAAACAATCATAGAGATTAATTAAATGATATTGGCACAAAATGGAAGGAATGTTGGAACATAGCTAATACAATTACAGTTAATGAAAATGTACGCTTAATCCTGCATAAACTAATGTATATAATTGATTATACAAGAGACAAAATTCACAAATTCAACAGCACAACGACAGAGTCATGTCTTAAGAGTAAAACTAAGAAAAAATGTATACTTAAAAACTGGAAATCAACCAATTCTCCACCGTTAAGACAATAGAAAAATCATATGCTTCATTATCTAAATATTGAAAGAGCGTTGGCGGCGAAGAGAAACAAAATGGTGCAATTTGAGGACATTTGACAGAGAGTAGTGCGGGCACTGGAGATAGGGGTGAGAACAGGTGGGCCTGGGTAATTGGGATGTCGTTGATGTTTGTGTGGATCTATATGTTGTATTTTGTATGAGTATGTTCTTTATTGTTAAAAAAAAAGAAAAATCTTACCAAAAAAAAAAACACTACTTGTTTTCCTATGGAGAGAAAAAATTACGGATCCCTGCTGTATGTGACGTAAGTATGGCAACCTAAGAGCGCCTGCACTTCCTTACCGGATTGCAGTCGGCCAATACGCAACGGTTGAAATGCGGGCATTCTCCTTCTCCACCCCTAACGTGGGACAGGCAAGACCTAGGAAGGAGACGGATGTTGGAAGAAACAGACATATTTTAGCTTGACCACTACAGGCATGCATCCAACAGTCGACCAGGCACCTTGGCCCCAGGATAGTCAATGTACATGGCGAAACCTCATCCTTCTTTAGCTTCACACAAAACAAGAACATACGTATAGGAGGCAGGTGAGTGGAAGCTACGATATGTATCCCTGCCCCTAGAGATTCTCGAGACATATTGTTTCCAAGTCGGCCGAGTTCCTCCTGTGACATGGGATACACGTGACTCCTGGGAAGTGCGCGTTTACCAGGGAGATTAATCGCCACAATCCCCCACGTTCGTGGGAAGCTGGGTAGAATAGTTGAGTCGCCTTCTTTTTTACAGAAGCGAGAGCCAAATCGGCATAATCAGGGGGATGTGCATGGTGGAGACCTGGTTTGGACTCTCCACCGTAGTTGCACCTATGGGAAACACCTATACACCTCCCTGAACATACTTGACGCGTGACCATCCCCTTGAGAGTTCTTCTGCTTGCACGTTACAATAGTCGGCTCCTGGTCGGATGAAGGCCAAGTCATTGGAACACAGCTGAGCTCGCAATAACACCAGGCGAGGAAAGCGCAAGCGAGAATCGGATCAGGGGAATGAGGACTATATTCGTCTCCTCACTCCCTCCTGGGCGTATACATACAATTAGTAATAGAAAAGATGACTGTTATTCTCCTCTCTATCAGAGACCCGGACGCCTCTCATAACTCAAATCCTTCTTTACTTTGGGACGGAAGGACGGGTTTTGCACCTGCTGATCCTTCATTTTTCGGTGGTTAAATAAGCTTATTCTTTCCTCCCCTCCCCTGTTCTCGTTATATATCTCCTCTGTTTCAGTCTGTTGGAACGTACGCGCGACATTTTCCCCGTCGCGAACTTGACAAGTACAGCAACATGAGCCCCTCCCATATGTTACCGAGTGGAGGAAAAAGGCACGCCGACGTCCATTAGCTGGTCCTTAGGTGGAATCAGAGATCCAGCGGTCACAGCCATTTCATGCTAATTGTAATAGATAGATCGCAGAGAGGTGTCAATGAGGAGAGGAGAATAGTCTCTCATCGGGAGTTTTGCTGTCATTTCCTGCCGGTTTTCCTGTGTTGTTGGGTCTTCCCTGATTGGCCTAGTCCAGCCCCCCACATACTCTTCGATTCGTGCGCTCCATAACAGAAGGCGCTCGTCAAGGGCGATTCGGTCACCCTGTTCAGTGTTCAGTTAGACTTGGCTGAATAGGTGTTGTCCATAGGGTGCTAACTGATACGTGCGGAGTCCACCAGTGTCTCCCTCCTGCACAGGCCCCCCTGAATTATGCAAGCCGCATTTTGCCTTACCTCGCACCATTCTGTTAAATCAGAAGAAAGAGCCGACTACCTACGACAAACATTACACTCCCCATCGAACGTGGGGTGTTGTTCTCAGTGGTGCGATTAAATCTTCCTGGTAACGTAGCACTTCCCATAGAGTCAGTGGATATCCTCTTACATGTCTCAAAA
>NC_036867.1:10874528-10881139 GCF_002910315.2 Salvelinus sp. IW2-2015 | reverse complement strand
ATCTATTCTGGCTTTTCTGCAGTATAACATATTTCATTGCTCGAAGTGAGGAATAGCACACATAATATTTTCACAAAACGTTTATTTATTGTCTTGTTTTCTGTTTTATTTCATCACAAGATCAAGTAGAATATGATCTCTACCATATAATCCAGAGCTCACACTGCAACTAAGAATAAATAACATGATCTATGTATCTTCGACCTCGCCTCTGTCCTACAGACTCCACCGCGCGACGCGAGTTGGATCCTTCTCGTCTTGATCCACTGTCGGTTCTTTTTCGAGTTTATGCAGAGCAGCGAACTCTACAACCAGTGTTTCATAGCTATCCACATTCGCACAAAAATCCAAAATATAGTCAACATTTGTCAACTCACGCGACTCTCTCCAATTACCAGTGAGAGCGTATGCTTTAGCGTACTCGAGAGATCCTTCCTTCATATGAATGTGCTCAAACAGCTTGACTATCTTCACTAGTAATGTTAGACGCAGTCAAAGCCAATTTAACGAGCAAAGAATTTCTCAGCTATTGCTACATTTTGGTTCCAAATCATTCTCCTGCGTTTCTGTGTTTGCAGCTGAGCTAACTCTTACATGATCTGGCCTATCCATTCACCCCACTATTTCGTGGCAACAGAAGGCTCTCAAGGAGGTCACGTGTCAGTTTTCAGGATTTGATCGCCATTAGATAAGGTGTCTAGTCACCTCTACGTGCATACTACGTGCGTGCGAGGATGCTGCCTAAAACCAAGTCTCACACATGCGAAGTGACCCCACATGACCTGCTTCTTCAGGCGCGATTTGGCTCATCAGCCCTTCTGTAAAAGAAGCGACTCAAACTATGAGATTACCATCGACGGGGAGGATTATAGCTCACAAATCCTCCTGAATGACGCCAGCACTATCCCAGTGATCACGTGTGTATTCCTCTCCGTGACAGGAGAGACTGCGGCTTTGTGAAAACATATGTCCAGCAAAGTTCCTGGCAGCACAGGGGGATATGAACAATTCGTTGTACTTACCATTCACCTCGCCTTCCTATATGATTTCTATTTTAGTGTTATAAAAAAAACAGATGGAGGGTTTACGCACATTGCTACGTATGTAGCTATGTCCCTGGTGCGCAGAGTCCTGCGTCGACTCGTTGGAGCCAGACCTGTAGTGCCAAGGCTGACAACAAATCTGTCTGTTCTATCCAAAACAGTACCGTCTCCTTCCTAGCGTGTTACGACTGCTAGTCCACGTTGAGGCGGTTGTAGACTGGCACGTACAACATCTGCCGCGCGTCATACTCTTGCAAACTGCTGCCGATAAATTTGTCTCGAACAACGAATCCCATTTAAAGCTGTCAGTATTCTAGTGGCGGCGTAATATAGAGATGTGCCCATGCACTTCGAGCAATGTGGCTACTTGGTGCTATATGCCATATGATTTCTTTCACACCGGGATTGATCTCTGGGGCTTACGACAAGCTCCGAATCGCACGTTATTTGCGAGTACCCCACATTCCTTTCAAAAGAGGGGACCGGTGACCCCGTACCGCGTGGTCAAGACTGGAGCAGGCACCGGGCTTATTAGGATCAGCTGATAGCTCTGTGTACCTCTGGCTTCCCCGTGCTGGCTTATCCTGATCCATCGCTTTGGGAATCTATAGTAGTTGGAGCAGTGAGGGACGCATTCCAAAGATGCCAATGCTGTTTCGGTGATTTGTAAGAAAGGAAAAAAAAAATTGGAATTAAAATAAGCAGATGGCATGGTCATCACTCAATAGTCACTCTTTTCAAATACCTTGTGGAATAGTAAGAGCATTTTAAAGTTTAGGATTTTAAGTAAAATCACGACTTGTCTTTTCCTAAAAAATCCACGACGAACTAAATACGTCAACGAGGAGAGTACGTCCACCAAAATGGCTCAATAGCAGACAGCGATCTCCACTCTGTGCATGTTGTTGTCCGTTTTACTATCAGGCAACCGGGAATGACCATCACAGCTCCTGTTTAATTGCCTCTGTCACAGGAGGAGACTGCGGCTATGGAAACATATGTCTCAGAATCTCTGGGACAGGGATACATTCGGCCTTCCACTTCACCTGCCTCCTATAGTTTCTTTTTTGTGAAGAAGAAGGATGGAGGTTTACGCCATTGTACATTGACTATGTCCCTGGTGCGCAAGGTGCCTGGTCGACTGTTGGAGCATGACCTGTATGTCAAGGCTGAAAAATGTCTGTTCTTCCAACAGTCCGTCTCCTTCCTAGGGTACTGCCTGTCCACGTTAGGGGTGGAGATGGAGAATGACCGCATTTCAACCGTGCGTAATTGGCCGACTCCAAATACGGTAAAGGAAGTGCAGCGGCTCTTAGGGTTTGCCAACTACTACCGGGGGTTTATCTGGGGCTTTGGCAGGTAGCGGCTCCCATTACCTCCTTGCTGAAGAGGGGACCGGTGCGACTGCAGTGGTCAGCTGGGGCGGACAGGGCTTTTGGTCACCTGAAGGCTCTGTTTACCTCGGCTCCCGTGCTGGCTCATCCTGATCCATCCTTGGCATTCATAGTAGGGGTGGACGCATCCGAGGCTGGGATAGGAGCTGTGCTGTCTTAGCGCTCGGGTACGCCACCAAAGCTCCGCCCCTGTGCTTTGTTTTCGAAGAAGCTCAGCCCGGTGGAGCGAAACTATGATGTGGAGGACCGGGAGCTGTTGGCTGTTGTCAAGGCCCTGAAGGCGTGGAGGCATTGGCTTGAGGGGGCCAAACACCCTTTCCTCATTTGGACTGACTACCACAAGCTGGAGTACATCCGGACGGCGAGGAGAATGAACCCTCGCCAGGCAAGGTGAGCCATGTTTTTCACCCGTTTTGTATTCACCCTATTCTACAGACCAAGTTCCCAGAACGCTAAGGCAGATGCACTCTCCCGGATGTATGACACAGAGGAGCGGTCCAAGGATCCCACTCCCATGCTTCCGGCTTCTTSCCTGGTGGCACCGGTGGTATGGGAGGCTGATGCGGACATTGAGCGGGCGTTACGTACGGAGCCCACTCCCACCCAGTGTCCAGTTGGGCGTCTGTACGTTCCGTCTGATGTCCGTGATCGATTGATNGCGGACATTGAGCGGGCGTTACGTACGGAGCCCACTCCCACCCAGTGTCCAGTTGGGCGTCTGTACGTTCCGTCTGATGTCCGTGATCGATTGATCTGTTGGGCCCATACATCACCCTCCTCTGGTCATCCTGGCATCGGTCAGACAGTGCGCTGTCTTAGTAGGAAGTACTGGTGGCCCACTTTAGCTAAGGACGTGAGAGTTTATGTGTCCTCCTGCTCGGTGTGCGCCCAGTGCAAGGCACCGGATCTTCCTCCGTCACAAGGAAACTACACGATTCTGGTCGTTGTGGATCGGTTTTCTAAGTCCTGCCGTCTCCTTCCTTCGCCGGTCTCCCTACAGCCCTACAGACTGAGGAGGCCCTGTTTACACTCGTCGTCCGACACTACGGGGTGCCTGAAGATATAGTGTCTGATCAGGATCTCCAGTTCACATCGAGGGTCTGGAGGGCGTTCATGGAACGTCTGGGGGTCTCGGTCAGCCTAACCTCAGGGTTTCACCCCAAGAGTAATGGGCAGGCGGAGAGAGTTAACCAGGATGTGGGTAGGTTTCTGCGGTCCCATTGCCAGGACGGCCGGGGGAGTGGGTGGCTTTCATCCCCTGGGCAGAGATGCCCCAAAACTCCCTCCGCCACTCCTATACTAACCTGTCTCTGTTTCAATGTGTACTAGGTTATCAGCCGGTCCTGGCACCATGGCATCAGAGCCAGATCGAGGCACCTGCGGTGGATGAATGGTTTCGGCGCTCAAAAGAGACATGGGACGCTGCCCATGTGCTCCTGCAACGGGCCAGCAGGCGACAGAAGATGAGAGCCGACCGCCACCACAGTGAGGCCCTGGTGTATGCACCGGGGGACCGGGTCTGGCTCTCGACACGAAACCTGCCCCTTCGCCTGCCCTGCCGGAAGCTGGCTCCGCGATTTGTGGGGCCATTTAAAGTCCTGAGGCGATTGAACGAGGTATGTTATAGGTTACAGCTTCCCCCTGATTACCGTATTAACCCCTCGTTCCATGTGTCTCTCCTCAGGCCGGTGGTGGCTGGTCCGCTCCAGCAGTCTGAGGTGCGGGAGGTTCCTCCACCCCCTCTGGACATCGAGGGGGCCCCGGCGTATACTGTGCGAGCCATCATGGACTCAAGGCGTCA
Source organism: Salvelinus sp. IW2-2015 (assembly GCF_002910315.2). NCBI lineage: Eukaryota > Metazoa > Chordata > Actinopteri > Salmoniformes > Salmonidae > Salvelinus > Salvelinus sp. IW2-2015. The sequence goes on along the minus strand of NC_036867.1, from coordinate 10,876,901 downwards.
TTCGAGGGTCCTTCAGTACCTCGTGGAGTGGGAAGGGTACGGTCTGGAGGAGAGATGCTGGGTGCCGGTGGAGGACATCCTGGACCCTTCCTTACTGCAGGAATTTCACCGTTTCCACCCAGATCGCCCTGCGCCTCGTCCTCCGGGTTGTCCCCGAGGCCGGTGTCGGCGCGCTGCTGGAGCCGTACGTAAAGGGGGGGGGTACTGTCACGACTTCCGCCGAAGTTGGTGCCTCTCCTTCTTCGTTCGGCGGTCGACGTCACCGGCTTTCTAGCTTCCACCGATCTACATTTCTTTTTCTATGTTTTGTCTTGCTTGTACACACCTGGTTCCCATTACGTTATAATTTATTCCTTATTTAACCCTCTGGTTCCCACATGGTTTTGTGCGTGTTTGTTCTTTGTTTAGTGTTCAAGACTTCTGTGAGCTGGTGTGTTTTTCCCTGAGTGGAAATCATTTTTGTTTCTTTTTTCGAGTAAAGTACGTCTTTTACTCAGTTATGTGTCCTGCGCCTGGACTTCGTTAGGACTTCGTCCTAACCGCTGCACATTGACACTTGACACTCGCCCTGCAGTCAGGAGAAGAAAAGGCAAGCTACCGTAGTTTCATTTTCTTGGAAATGTTTTCTCTGGCATGGCATAGGAAAAGACATGAGAATGGAATGTTGATCAATGACATAACAAGAGATGACGGTTWATTGTTGTAACAATTTATTGGTCAAAATCAACTGTTTTAGTCAATGAGACTAAATTACATACTGTTGAAATACATTCAATTTATTTTTCTTTTCATATTGCTAAACATTATCCACTCTTCAACACCAGCGGAAAATACTGGGGCTGTTGAATACTGACCTGGAGGAAATCTAAGATCTCATTCAGGGTTGGCTGCAGAGGAAGACCATGTTGGTCATAAGCAGACAACAGGTTGTCAGATGGGCCCAGTTGCATTACCCGATGGTGAAAAGTGAAGTCATCTTCTGGCCACATGTTTGAGTGAATCCTGCTGTAAAGAAGACAGGACTGTCAGCGATGTGAGAGAGGTACTACACCCTAATGATATGGCCAGTCAGGCACATGCACAGATAGAGTCTAAGGGGTACTGGAGCACCTGCCCTTTGTGCCTATTATTAAAACTGTGCCCTTTTGATTGGTGGTGTTTTTTAAACTCATTTATTTTCTCTCGTTACTTTAAATGTAACAAATTGCCCATCAAACTAGATGTTCTCATAAACTCATTGATATTTTAAAAAGTCCCCTCCAACGCCCTTCAACCTGCATGGAGGAGTGATCTACAGCGCTGGGTGGGGAGTTTGAAATGATTACTGCCAGTAGTAGGTTACTTAGGGTTACTACCATGTGTCGTCTCAGGATCAGGGACAGGAAAAAGGGCAACTGCAGTTTGACTGTTTGTCAGCAGCAGAACAGACTTAAATCAAGTAAAGAATTGTTAGCTTGTTTTGAAAGCATAACTAACTAGCTGATTCATCTGCATTTGGGATGATCAACTGACATAGACCACCACAGTAGTGATTCTAGCAAAGATACTTTTACTACCTCCCTTTCATCTGTGGTTCTAGCTTGCTTTTTTAAACTTTGAGCACCTCCCCCATTAAAGGTCTGTTCACGACCCTGTGGCTAGTCTACATTATTATGCCGGGTAGAAGTTGAACTTTTATGGGTGACGGTAACAAATATCCATTCTTTTCACAACATTAAAAACAAATTCATTTTTATATGAAAATTGTCACGGATCCCTCCGGAACTGTCATTACACACACCTGGCCCCTATTCCCATTGATTAGTAATTGTATAAGTGTGCCCTTTGTTCACCATTGTCCTGTCGATTATTGTTCCAACGTCCMTTGGTCGTGTGAGTACCTGTGATGTGTTTTGGCTTTCGTGCCACGTATATTGTGCAGATGATTACGTGTCTCATCCCGTGTGATAATCATTGTGTATTTATTCAAGGTACTCCTCGCTCTTTTGTTTGGGTCTCAACCCTGTGTTTGGTTTACGTGTTTGTTTGGTTTTCGTCCCCGTGCCTGTACACGTCACACTGTAATTTGGGTAAATACAGTTTTAAAACTATTACGCATTCCTGAGCCTGTCTCCCAACCCTTTATACCGACGTGACAAATGTCATGGTATGCATTCGGTCAATTGCTTAGCTTTTTTGTTGGTGACCTACTCTTTGATCATATGCACATTTTACAGAGAGGATTTAAGAGACTTAAAATAGTAAAAGCAAAGGACATAACAACCTGCTCATCAACAGATTCCCCAAATAACAAAAAGCAATGTTGGAATGTCAGAAACAAAAATGTAAAACTTAACAAGTTTGATCAAGATTAGTTGGATAAAGTACTTACCT
>NC_036867.1:10857705-10874503 GCF_002910315.2 Salvelinus sp. IW2-2015 | reverse complement strand
TGATCAAGGACATAACAAGAAGTGACGGTTTAGTTTATTGTTGAACAATTTATTGGTCAAATTCAACTTTTATCAATGTAGACTAATATTACATACTGTCGAAATACAATTCAATTGTCTTTTCTCTTTCTATGTTACACATTATCCACCCTTCATCACCAGCGTGAATGAACCCTGGGGCTGTTACATTAGCTGATGAAATCGAAGACAGTGATGCATTTGGTCCGACACAGGTCCTCTCAGACCACTCTCCACCAACCACGTTAGGAGAAACCCAGGCGGGTGTCGCTAACCGTTCACGTGCAGATTGTCTTGCACAGGACATGATCCTGATAGTCAATTCTTTTCACCTTGCCAGCACATTGACTCTTGACTCGGCATGACAACCCTCTGATTTTCAGGAAGCTCCAGGGGGTACTGCTCCTTCTGCAGGTCTCGGGCTTGAGGTACACTCCACGCCCCAAAATACCATCAGGGACTGACGTAACCAGTGTACAGGATTTGATTTGCGGCTGGCCTAGTGATGCCGTGGTACATGATGTAGCGTCTTGCCATTCTTGTGGTTCAGAATGGCCCAGTCGCACTACCCATGAGGAAGATGAAGTCATCTTCTGCCCACATGGTTGTGTAAATGCTGCTGTAAAGAATTGACAGGACTGTCAGCGAGTGTGAGAAGTAACTACCACCACTAATGAATCATGGCCAGTCAGCACGCATGCACAGATTAGAAGTCTTAAGGTGGCACTGGCTGAGCACCTGCCCTTGTCCCTACTATTTAAAACAGTGCCCTTTAAGATTGGTGGTTTTCTTAAAACTAATTTAATTCTCTCTTGTTACTATTAAATGTAACAAATGACCGCTCCAGTGTCTCAGCTTCCAGTATTTATGCTGACAGTAGTTTTTATGTGTCGGGGGGGCTAGGGGTACAGTGGTTTAGCCTGGAGTACTTCTCCGTGTCTTATCCCAGTGTCCGTTGAATTAAGTATGCTCTCTCTAATTCTCTCGTTCTTCTCTTTCTCTCTGAGAAACCTGAGCCTAGGACCATACGCAGGACTACGGGCATATGACACCTTGCTGTCCCCAGTCCGGCTGCCTTGCGCTATTCCAGTTATACTGTTCGCTGCGGTTACGGCAACCCCTACCTGTCCCAGACCTGCCTGGTTTTCATCTCTTACTATGATTCGCATATGTGAAAAGCCAAACTGAGACTTTTATTCTTAGATTTATTATTTGACCATGCTTGTCATTTGAGTGAACATTTTTGAAAATCTTGGCGCTCTCTAATTTTCCTTCTCTCTTCTTTCTCCGGAGACCTGAGCCCTAGCCATTCCATCGGGACTATCCGGCCGTGGTGACACCTTCTGTCCCCAGTCGCCTTGCCTTGCTGGCTATCCAGTTTTGCAATGTTCTAGCCTCGCGGTTATGGAACCCCTTACCTGTCCCGAACTGCATGTTTTTCAAACTTCTTAATGATCGGCTAGACAAGCCCAATGAGATTATATCCTGATTATATTGGACCATGCTTGTTCATTTATGAACATTTTTGAAAGATCTTGGCTCTCTCTAATTTTCTCTTCTTCTTTTTCCTTCCTCTCGGAGGACCTGGGCCCTAGCGACCATGCGTCGGACTGCGCCCGTGGACTCCTTCTGTCCCCAGGTCCGCCTGGCTTGCTGCTATTCCGTTCAGCTGTTCTGCCTGCGGTTATGGAAACCGACCACCTGTCCAGACCTGTGGTTTTCAACTCTTGATGATCGGCTATGAAAAGCCAACTGAAAAATTATTCATGATTATATTTGACCATGCTTGCACTTATGAACATTTTTGAACATCTTTGCATAGTTCTGTTTAATCTCCACCGGCACAGCCAGAATAGGACTGGCCAACCCTCATAGCCTGGTTCCTCTCTAGGTTTTCTAGGTTTGCCTTTCTAGGAGGTTTCCTAGCCACCTGCTTCTACACCTACATACTAGCTGTTTGGTTTTAGCTGGGATGTCTGTACAGCACTCGAGTATTAGCTGATGTACGAAGGCTATATAAAAATAAAATTGATTGAAAATTATTGAAATGCTCATCCAAAACTACATATTCTCACCTAAACTCATGAATTTTAAAAAGTCCCCTCCAACGCCCTTCAACCTGCATGGAGGAGTGATCTACAGCGCGTGCGTGGGAGTTTGAAATGATTACTGCCAGTAGTAGGTTACTTAGGGTTACTACCATGTGTCGTCTCAGGATCAGGGACAGGAAAAGGCAACTGCAGTTTGACTGTTTTCAGCAGCAGAACAGATTAAATCAAGTAAAGATGTTAGCGTTGTTTTGAAAGCATAAAACTAACTAGCTGATTCATCTCATTTGGGATGATCAACATGACATAAGCCACCACAGTAGTGATTCTAGCAAGATACTTTTTACTACCTCGCTTTCATCTGTGTCTGTTCTAGCTTGTCAGCTTTTCAACAAAACATTCATTTTTTATTCACGGGATCCTGAACTGTCTCATGCCCACATTGATAGAATTGTATGTGCTTTGTTACATGTTGCATTTTCCACGCTTGTCTTGGTACTGCTGGCTTTTGCCACTACAAGTCTCTCAGATGAAAGTTCTCTTCCCGACGTGAACGGCTGTGTAGTCTATCAAGGTATCCTGCGTCTTGTTAGGGCTAAATGTTTGTTCGGTTTGTTTAATGTTCTCCCGTGCTGAACGTAACGATTAAATATTCCATTTTTTAACTAAACGCATTCTGAACGATTCCCAACCTTTATTCCACTGCAAATGTCATGGTATGCATTCGGATCCAATTGCTTTGCCTTTGTTGGTGACCTACTCTTTGATCATATGCACATTTTACAGAGAGGATTAAGAGACTTAAAATAAGTAAGCAAAGGACATCCTAAACAACCTGCTCATCAACAGATTCCCCAAATAACAAAGCAATGTTGGAATGTCAGAAACAAAATGTAAAACTTAACAAGTTTGATCAAGATTAGTTGGATAAGTAAGACTTACCTAATGACAGAGATGGATGTCTAGATTATTTTATCTCAGGTACAAGTAAGGTAGAGTGACTTTTCAAACGGATAGACTTATACCAGTTCTAGAGGAAGTCATGACAATGGATGCGTGCGGTTAATATGCAAAAATGAAAGGTTCTAGTTTGTTACATTTTGATTCCCATCAAACAGGTTATCACATGACCAAGGTACATATAAGATGAAAGGGGGCAGATTTACTAATAGTTTACACCCTCCTCTCTCTCTCTCAGATGCAGAGATCCTATGTTATGTTCATGACTGAAATCCACTAAGACACAACAATGGACTCCAAATAGGATAGGGTATCCTGTGGGCATGTAGGGCGTTTCACTTGGAACGCCAGGATTGTGGAATTTCTTCCCGCTAAACAGCCATCACTACAAATCCGAGGCGGCGTCCTATAGACATAGATTAGGATCACTAGCCACTTGAATAATGTTCTGTATTAGCATTACTCATTCATATGTAAAAACTGCACTCCACACTATTAGTGTATCTTATGTCACTTTGTAAATTGTGAACGCCAGTGTGATTTGATTTTATGCCGCACCAACCGAACATTATTTGCACAGAAAAAAAGCGCTGGAAATGGCAAAAGCCTGTAAAGGTGTATCTCCACCCATTATATTCTGGTGTAGAGAGAGCACAGCTCTGTCTCTCAATGACAGACTGCAGTTGAGAAATATGGTTATATTGAAAAGCTTCAGAACGAGAGAAAAACAGCAGAGTGAAGGCCACAATTGAACTTAATTCTGACCTTATCAACACTTACACTTCTTACATGAACTCAAGCTAGTGGAACCAATATCTATATTGTTATTAAGCTGATGTTAAAATGATGGTTGATGTGTGCTGGCTGCTTTTCAGATACATTTTTGTACATTTGAATGTTACAAAAATAGGACCTAGGCCTAGCGTTTTGAAGACGCAGAGCAAGAGACAAACATTCATTTGATGGCGAACCGTGATCCTATTAACTCGAATGCCCAGCATGGAGAGAAGGAAAACTGCTCTTTTCAGGGACTCACGGGGCTCATTTGATGCAGCAGGAAAATTCTCAGCAATCAAAAGCAATTATATAAGTAAAGATCCGCATCTGTATAATAATCCATCAGGACACACACAAAACACGAACAAGTGGTTTATGATACCATGAACAGTTGTTACTAGACTTACTGTCTGCACCCGACAATGCAGAGATCTATTATTCAAGCAGGACAAACAGATATAGACCCTTATGAAAAATACATCACTTTGAAATGATCTGAATACAGCAGGAAATGGGTGGTGAAAGCAGGAGCACTACTAAATGTTTCTAGAAAGTCATTCTGAAGCAAGTAATCTAAAACACTTTGATGCGATTCGCCTTCTATGTTCCTGAGAAGTGAGGCTGCTCCTTGCATACATCACTTACTGTATCTCTGAACAATCACTATGATGATGAATACTTTGAATTGCATCAGCCATCTGTGTTAAGTACAGTACTAGAGGTGTTCACTGTTAGGGCGCCCAGCTTGTTTCTCCTTGCCAAGATCGATATCCATCCACCTGACAGGGTTGGTATGTCTGCAATAAAGCTCTTTTTGCCCTCCAAGGACCACTCCAAACCCAGTCATGTGAAATCCATAGATTAGAGCTCTAATGAATTTATTATTACAACTTTGCACAGATTGTTCCTATATGAACTGTAACTCAGTAAAATCTGTTTGAAATGTGTGGATGGTTGCATATTTTATTTTTGTTCAGTTATACATACAACTGTAAATTTTCAGATCACAACATTTTTCTATTTAATATTTTGGATATCCTATTTGAGTCAAAAAAGGCGGTATTCAGGTGATAGGTTAAGATTACACCATATAAAGACTTTGCAGGAATATCCAAGACAACCCTTAGAAAAATATAAACTATGAACCAAGACCCTTAGAAGAACTTTTGATGATTGCTATCAAATGGAAGGAATGTTAGAATATAGCCTTAATACAATTACAGTTAATGAAAATGTCGCTTATCCAGCATAAACCTCAGATGTATATACTTGATGTATACAAAGACAAATTCACAATTCAACAGCACATACGACAGATCATGTCTTAAGAGTTAAAACTAAGAAAAAAAGGTATACTTAAAAACGGAAATCAACAGATTCTCCCCGTTAAACAATAGAAAATCATTGCTTCATTATCTAAATATTGATAAGAGCGTTGGCGGCAAGAGAAACCCAAATGCGTTGCAATTTGAGGACATTTGACAGAGTATATTTACAAATATGTTGTATTTTATGATATGTCTTTATTGTTAAAAAAAAAGGAAAAATCTTACCAAAAAAAAAAATCACTACTTGTATTTCCTTATGGAGAGAAAAAATATATTCTGGCTTTTCATGCAGTGTAAACAATTTCATTGCTCGAAGTGAGAATAGCACAAATAATATTTTCACAACGGTTATTTTGTGTTAGTTTGCTTGTTCTAAATGAATAAGAGTGTTCACCCAAATCATTGTACTGTACGAGTACAAAATATATGGAATAGTATTCTGTGAGGCACTCGGCCGTGTCAAACGAAACATTCCGCTTTGATGTTGGGGTGCCAATACTCCTAATGTTTCAGTGGGCGGCGTATCGCTGTGCGGGGTTCGACGAGGTCGAGGGCCGGGGCTTTCTAGTTTTGTTGTTATACTCCACCGGGGAAGGAGTGAAGTCCGCAGTGCACCCTCAGTCCTATTCATTGTTTTCACAGTGGAGAGAGCGCATAGTTGGGGTATTTTTTCTTTTAGTTGGGGGAGATGTTATTTTCACTCTCGGGTTACTCTGTATTATGAGTGACATTTCGTACCACATGTGCTCCACTAGGGGTTATGATTAACGCAGTGGAGATGCGTCGATCGAGGATGAGGAAATTCAGGGTTCTTCTCTCGTGAACGATTTCTCCTGCGTTTCCTGTAGGTGGTGTGGGGCTTCCCTGAATTGCTATCTGACCCCCACTGTTGTTCTTGGCAACAGAAGAGCTACTCAGAGGGTATTGATTGGTCAGCGTCATGACTCTTCAGGGAGAGTTGTCGGTGGTAAAGGTGTTACCATAGGTGCAACTACGGCTAGGTGGAGTTTTAGTTTTTCCGAGGATACCATTTTCGCCGCGCGATGAACATCTCCCGGGGGACTGGAGAGTGATAAGCATATTTGTGGCTGCGTCGGGACCTGTCTGATTATGAAGAGGAGGTGCGATACTGCAGACTAGCTATCTCCCATTCGTGAATCGGGGTGGATCGATAAGATATCTGGGGGCGGTGATCGTAATGTTGACGGCGGGGGCAATGCTTACCCAGTAGTCTCCACGGTCGTTTCTATTTCTTTGCTGTCAGCATATGGAGGTGACTGCGTCTTGGTTATGTGTGAAACATATTGTCTCAGAATCTACATGGGACAGGATACATAATCGGCTTCCACTCTCTGCACTGTTCGCCTCGCTACAGTTATCTTTGTGAGAAGAAGAGATGGAGGTTATACGGGCGACCGACATTGTCTATTAGGGTATATGCGATCTCACATACCGCGAATGCTGTGTTTATTTTGGGTTGTCTTTTTTCTGTCATAGGGGGGAGGTGGATAGGCGTAGTGCTCCCTACTTTTACCTCCTTGCTGAAGGTATTGAGGGGGGAGGACCGGGCGATCTTGCATGTTTGGTCAGGTCGGGGCGTTACGGAGGGCTTCCTGATTCTACGCTGAAAAGGCTCTGTTACCTGGTCTCCGTGCTGGCTCAGTTCTCTTGATCGCCTCGACTTGCATATCATAGTAGGTGATTTGGGGGGTAGTAGGACGCTCGGTCGACGCATGGTACGATACGGAAGCTCGTGCTGTCTCAGTGCCGCGTAATTACAATTTTCTTGTGTACGCTCACCTAAAGTCCTACCGTGGGTTTTAAATATCATATTTTATGTGATGGGTATAGGACCTTGTGTGGAGGCTGGTTGAGGTGCTGCTCTCAAGGTTCTTCTTGAATTGCGTGGAAGGGCATTGGCTTGAGGGGGCCACAGTACACTCTCTGTCGCATTGGTGGTAGATTTCTGCGCATCGCGACAATTGGGGAGACATCCGGGCGGCAGGATGAATGAACCCTCCGCCAGGCTAATTTTGGTGAGCCATGTGTTTTCAACCCCGGTTTGTTTTCACCCTTATGCCTATCAGATCCAGAGGTTCGCGCAGAACGCGTGAGAGGCTCAGATGCACTCTCCGAGTTATGACACAGAGGAGCGGTCCAAGGATCCCACTCCCATGCTTTCCGCTTCTTCCCTGGCTGGCCCGGTGGTTATTTTTTTTTATTTTTCTGGGGATTGTACGCGTACATTAGCGGGCTTTACGTACGGAGCCCACTCCCACTCCAGTGTTCCAGTTGGGCGTCTGTACGTTCTCGTTCTGATGTCGCTTGTTTGACTGGTCGATTGATCTGTTGGGGCCCATACGTCACCTCCCTCTGGTCATCCTGGCATCTCGGGTGGATGCGGGCACGTGCGCTGTTTGGTTGGAGAATACTGTGGTCCCGACTTTATGCTATAGGACGGTCTGAGAGTTTTATGTTTCCTGTTTCGGTCTAGCTCGGTGTGCGGCGCCGTGCAAGGCACCTAGACACCTCCCAGAGGAAATTACAACCCCTACCCATTCCACAATGAGTTGGCCTGGGGGTGGTCACAACCTATCTGTGGATTTCGTGTACTGGATCTTTCCTCCGTCACAAGAAACACCACGAAATTACTGGTCGTTGTGTCGGTTTTCTAAGTCCTGCCGTCCCTTCCTAATGCCCGTCTCCCTACAAGACCTGGCGTCCTTCTTACGTTCGTTGCTGTTCGATCTTGGTGCACCGGCTTTCTACTCCACCGATCGTACATATTTTCTATGTTGTTTTGTCTTGATTGTACACACCTGTTCCCATTACGTTATAATTATTCCCTTAGGTTGTAGATCCTCTGGTTACCCCACTATGTGTTTCTGGGTTAATTTTTTTTTGTAGTTGAAATTTCTGATGGGGGGTTTTTTTCTAGTCAATGTTTTTGGGGTTTTTGATGTTTTTTTGGCTTTTTTGTGGGAAGATGTTACCTAACTTGGTTTTTGTTTTTTAATTAATTTTTGTGTTGTCTAGTTCCTAGTTCTTTTTTTTTTTGAACCGGTGTGTTTGCTTTGTTCGGGTTACTAGTTTGCATTTTTGTCCCTCACTCTGGTCGGTCTCTTTCGTGGTTTCTTTTTTTACACGAGAATGCTTACGTCATTTGGACAACGGGGCGGCCATCTTGCGTGGGGTTTTTGAGTTCTCCTCCATTTTTGTTTAATATTATTTCTTCTTGTTTTTGTTTTTCTTCTGTCTTGTGTCGGTTCTTTGTTCTTTTATTAGTGGGATTATCTTTTAAGGTGTATTTGTTGGATGTTTTTATGGCCAGGGGTTTTGTGGGTGGGGGGGGTTTTTTTACCGGGGATGGGGGGGCGAGTGGGCTTTTCGGGTTTTGGTTGATTTTCTTGTTTCGTTGGTGTGGTTTTTCTGGTTTTTGAGAGAAAGGTCTTTATTTTTTTTTTTTTTTATTATATTTTGGTTTTTTGTGTGTCGGTTTGTCTTGGGTTTGTTGATTGGGGGTTGGGTTAGTGGATTCGTTTTTGATAGGGGGCAGGATGGTATTAATTGAGGTCCTGGGGTTGTAGTAATTTTTTCTTCTTTTTTCTGGGGGCGGTGCTGGTTGTTGGGATCGGTTTTGGTTTGGATTAGTTAGATGAGAGGCCGGTGGGAGGTTTTGTGTTTTATTTTTTTGTGGTCGTTATTTTTATGTTCCGGTGGGAGCTGGATATTTTTTGTATTTTGTTGTTTTTGTGTTTATGTTTTTTTTAGAAATCGCTTGGACTGTCTTTCGGGGGGTGGTTTTTGATATCCCGAGTGTTAAGGGGGATTTCTTTATTTTTGTTTTCTTTTGCGTGGTGTTAAGATGGTAGTGGGTTGTCTGAATTTGTCAGGGGGCAGAAATCTGTTTTATTTGAGTGTTGAGGCGAGAGTATAATTTTAATTTTAGGAGTCCATTTTGGAAAGGGTTAACGCGCAAAAAGAGACCTTTAACTTCCTGAGGTTCATACTTTAATTCGTGAGGCGGTGGACTAGGAGTTTTTGGTGTGCGGACAGAATCGTATTCTTTTTTTTTTTTTGGAGAAGTTGGGTGGCGGGTGGGGGATTGCTGTTGTCTTATTTGTTGGGTTTAATGGGGGTTGGAAAGGACTGCTTGAATCCATTGGCTCAAACCGGTTTTTTTCTTTTAACCATAAATACAATAACCGTCGCTCGAGCTTTGTCAATTTTATTTTTTGATATAATTTTGGGGGGATGTTTATTTTTGTTGGACTATTTTTTGAGGTTGTTTTTGGTTAGTGGGGTTTAGTTTTATTTTTCTTAGATTATTTTTCTATGTGCGCGTATATGGATTCATTGGTTGTGGTGTTATGTGTTTATTCAGGTCTGGGATTACGGTGAGTGTGAGACGAAGAGATGAGCATGCTATCAAATTTTTTTTTTTTGACTTATTTTTGTTGTTTAATTTTTTGTTTTGATTTTTTTTTTTTGTTATTTTTGTTTTGGGGGGGTACGTTCTTGGGTATTATCAATTAATTTTTTGTTGTTGTAGTTTTATTAGATAGTGGGGAGAGGTGGATTTTTAGAGAGGAGTTAGTAGTTTTGATCATGACTTTTTTTTATTGGTGGGTTTGGTAGGATTGTGAGGAATTTATGGTTTGGTGGTTTTGTAGGGTTATCTCTATCCCCGGTTTGGGGTGGGGCGGCAATTTGTGGGGTTGTTGTTGGAGTTCGTACTATTCTCTTATTTTTACTTTATGGTGGGGGAGGTGCGGGTTTAGGCCAGATTGTGTTTAGTGGGGGTAATTGAGTTATTGATGGGGTTTGTTGTTTTTTTGGGTCGCCAGAAAGACCCGGTTATTTATATTGGGGGGAGGTGGTTTTATGGTCAAAGGGGGATGGGTGGGGTTGTGGGGGTTTAGGGGGTGGCATGGTTGGCGGGGGGTGGGGTTTTTTAACGGTGGAGGGGGGGAGAGGAGGGGTGGAGCCAAATGAGGTTTTGTGGGCAAGTTAGGTGGCTTGAGACGGATTCATAGCGTTTTTTGTAACTTTGCATTAACGCTTTTAGAAAAAAAACATTAAAGGGTGGACATCTGTACGCTCCGTGCGACCAGTTTACACTTTTAATTCTAGAATGAGGTCATTCGCTCTCTTTTTATTGCGGGGATGAGAATTATATATGGTGGCGGGGGCTTGTACCCTGGGTTTTTAGTTGGCGGTTGGGGATGCCCAAGAGAGATTGGTCGCTGGCGCGTATTGGATCTAAGGTTCGTGGTCTTTTCTTTTTTTTGGAGGATGGGAGTGCGGCTGATTGACTGTTGTGTTTTGTTTTTTCAGTTTTTTGTTTTGGGTGGGGGCGTGGACCCCATGTTTTCTCCAAGCGGTTTGTTTAACATTTCTACTTTGGGTGGTGTTTTGGGTATTGGCGGTGGGGATTCTTTCCTTGGAGGGGTTATTTTATTTTTCTACTGCTTCTTTGAGATTCATGAGTATTCCGGGTTTGGCGGGGGGGTCGGTTTTTAAGACAATTAGGGCGGGTTATATTGTGTGGATTGTTTAATCACTTTTGGTTTGGGGGGGTTGTGGTTGATTTAATCGGGCTTTGTTTAACTTTGCTATCAGGGGAGGGGCGGGTCTCTCTTTTTTTTTTTTTTTCGGTTTATTTTGGGTGTTTGCTACGTGGTAAGGGGCATGGGTGGGCCTTTTGTTTTTTGTGCGTGTGTTGTCTTTGTTTAGAGTCAATGATCTTCAGTGGAGCTGTGTGTTTTTTTTCCTTCTTGTCGTGGAAAATGGTATATTTGGTATGTTTCATTTTTCAAGTAAAGTAGATCTTTTACTCATATGTTATGTGTTCTGCTGCGCCTGTAATTATGCTATTATTGTATATCTGACATAACATGCCGATGCACTCTTGATTGACACTTGACCACTCGCTTCTTGGCAGTCAGGAGTAAGATAAAGAGGCATAGGCACCGTAGTTTCATTTACCTTGGTGAAATGTTATTCCATCTGATGACAATTGAGTCATAGTAGAGAAATAGATATGCTCGCGGGCTGGACTAAGTTATTGTACGGATGTCAATGAGCATATTCAGAGGGATGACGGTTAATTGGAGTGCTATCACCCATGATTTTGTTAGGATCTTTTTATATTTTAGGTTGGCGTCAAAATCAACTGTTTTAGTCAGATTGATTGAGTGGCGTAGGGTAGAGTGACATCGTTAAAACATTCAGGTTATGTTTTCTCATAATGTGTTTACATCTATTCGTTTCGCGACGCGCTTGCTCATATCCCTCAGTTTAAAAAGTGTAGACCGCGAGAAATCTAAGGATGTATACATAACTGTACTGAGAGGTGGCTGGCGAGAAAAGAAGACCGTGTTGGTCATAAGCAGACAACAGGTTTGTCTAGATGGCCCAGTTGCATTTACTCCGTATGTTGATAATGAAGTACATCTTCCTAGCCAGCATGTTGCTAAATGCTGCTGTGTAAATAGTATGACTTAGGACTGTCATAGCGATGTGAGAATTGTACTAAACAATCGGCCTAATCTTTTAATGGCCAGTCAGGCACGTATTGCCTGAGAGGAATACGAGGGTTTGTCTGAAGGTGGTGTTCATGGAGCACCAAGGCCCGTGTAGTGCCTACGTATTAATAACAAAGTGCCTTTTCATTGGTTACGGTGTATTTGATAAACTTATTTTTCTCTCTTGTTTATCTTTTAAATTAACTAACTGCCACACCACATCAATTACTAGATTCTTGTTTACTTCGGTAAGAGCGTACATAACAGTTATGTTACAGATAAAGTTTCCCTCCTAAACGCCTTGCTTTTTCTAACCTGCATGTAGGAGCGCAGGGGATAGTTCTACAGGGGCGGACGGTTCGGGTGATCCATGAGTGATGGTTTGTGGGCGGATGGGTGGGAGAGTTATGAAATGAATTTACTGGGCGCTAGTTAGTTGAGGTACTTTAGTGTTCTTTTATTTTACATAGGGTTGGGTTGTGTCGTTCTCTAGTGGATTCAGAAGGGATGGGCCTGGTAACGTTTGTGACTTCTTGTTAGCACAGTTCAGTATAGAGATTGTAAATCATTTGAGTGTAAAGGACTGTTAGTGTTTTTGAAAGCTATTAACAGACTAAGCTGATTCATCTACATTTGGGTGATGATCAGGAGCTGGATGATAGCCCACCAGCAGGTAGTGATTCTATAGTGTCAAACGATTAGCATTTCTCTACGCTCCCTTCCTATCTGTGGTTCTAGAACTTGTGCCTTATGGCTGTTGGTGAGTGAGTGTGGCTTTGTTTTTACTTTATCACCTGACCCCGCATTAAAAGGTCTAGTTGCAAACGACCCTGTGGCTAACGTCTACATTAATATGCCGGTCTGAGGACTTTTGGGAAGTAGCAATTATACATTTAGGGTGACCGAAACAAAATCCTCCATTATATATTTCACGAGACCTTAGTATGTTTCAAGCAAAATTCCGCAAGTTGCAAATGTTACCATGGAAATATATCGGATTCATATGGTATGTTCCTGTGGTCTCGGGTCAAATGTTTAAGCTTTCTTTGTTGTACTCTTACTCTTTTGATTCTATGGCACGATTTTTGTACAGAGGACGATTTAAGGACCTTTGAGAATTAAGTGCAAGCAAAGGACATCCGAGAACGTATAACTTGCTCATTCACAACAGATTCCCAGGAAATACACATGGGCATCCCTTAATCAACACTGCACATTCCTAGAATGCGATTCTGCTGCCTGGGAGGTCTGGATGGTTTACCTGAAATAGACGGGGGTAGTGGATGCATAATTTGGATCCCTCAGTACTCGTATCCTGCGTATCGGACCTAGACCATCTATTTTCACTCCATTCACACAGTTAGGTAAGAAACCAGCGTGAATTGGTGGCGTAAACTCGTTTATACATAGCCCAGTGTATGTCCGATGAGATGGATGATTCTTTCTGTGACTGTAGTCAAATAATCTTTCACCTTGCCCTACATTGAGCTTATGGACTCGGCTAGATACAAACCCTTCTGATTTTCAGAAGTAATATTTCTCAGTGAGTTCTGGTACCTGCTTGCCTGTTCTTGTTTTTGGCTCGACTGATTTGATGTTATTCCTTCTCACTTTGGTTTATTATATTCCCATACATCTACCAATCTAGGATGACGGACGAAAACCAGAGGCCCTAATTTTCCCTGCCGCCTGCCTAGTGGTGCCGTGATACATGACGTAGGTTTTGCCATCTTCTGGTTCATCTTGGCCCAGTCGCACTACCCCATGAGGAAGATTGAAGTCATCTTCTGCCCACATGGTTGTGTAAATGCTGCTGTAAAGAAGACAGGACTGTCAGCGATGTGAGAGAGGTACTACACCCTAATGATATGGCCAGTCAGGCACATGCACAGATAGAGTCTAAGGGGCACTGGAGCACCTGCCCTTTGTCCCTACTATTAAAAAAGTGCCCTTTTGATTAATGTTGTTTTTAAAATTAATTAATTTTCTCTCTTGTTACTTTAAATGTAACAAATTGCCCATCAAACTAGATGTTCTCATGAATCTTGAAAAAAGTCCCCTCCCCGCCCTTCTACCTGCATGGAGGAGTGATCTACAGCGCCGGGTGGGGAGTTTGAAATGATTACTGCCAGTAGTAGGTTACTTAGGGTTACTACCATGTGTCGTCTCAGGATCAGGGACAGGAAAAGGGGCAACTGCAGTTTGACTGTTTGTCAGCAGCAGAACAGATTTAAATCAAGTAAAGACTAGTTAGCTTGTTTTGAAAGRATAACTAACTAGCTGATTCATCTACATTTGGGATGATSAACTGACATAGACCACCACAGTAGTGATTCTAGCAACGATACTTTCACTACCTCCCTTTCATCTGTGGTTCTAGCTTGTTTACCTTATAATATGTGATGAGTGAGTGTGGCTTTGTTTTTACTTTGATCACCTCCCCCATTAAAGGTCTGTTCACGACCCTGTGGCTAGTCTACATTAATATGCCGGGTAGAAGTTTAACTTTTATGGGTGACAGTAACAAATATCCATTCTTTTCACAACAATAAAAACAAATTCWTTTTTATATGAAAATTGTCACGGATCCCTCCGGAAKTGTCATTACGCACACCTGGCCCCTATTCCCATTGATTAGTAATTGTATAAGTGTGCCCTTTGTTCACCATTGTCCTGTCGATTATTGTTCCAACGTCCGTTGGTCGTGTGAGTACCTGTGCTGTGTTACACAGACGGTCAGCAGATATGAGAGATGGTTACTTTCTACACACGCGCGTATATGATTATGGAAGGGTTTCGGTGCACGATGGCAAGTCGAGATGGACGCAAGTCCTAAGGGGGCACTGGAGCCGACACTAACCCTTGCCCTTTGGTTCCTACTATTAAAAAAGTTGCCCTCTTTTAGATTAATTTGTTTGGGTTTTTTAAAATTATTGGGTCCAAATTAATGAATTTTCTCTCTTGGTTCAACATTTATTAATGTAACAATTTGCCCGCATCCAACAATTCTTAGATGGTGGAAGTTACTCGATGGAATCTTAAAAACTGGTCGGCCTCCCGCCCTTTCTAGCCTGCATTGGTGATGGCAGTGATCTACAGGCGTCTCGAGGTGGGGGAGTTTGGGAATTATGATCAACTGCCGGGATAAGGTTTATGGTTAGTTTTTTTCTGAGGTTGGTGTCGATCTTTTGGGAACTACAGCCCAGTTAGTCGTCTCAGGGATCGGCGACATGAAAGAGTTGAGTGCAACTGCGACGCTTACTGTTGTCAGCAGTCTAGAGACAGTCAGATTCTAAATCAAGTAGAGACTAGTAGGAGCTTTTTGGAGAACGTCATAGACAAAACTAGCCTGATTCATCGTACATTTGGATGATTCAATCTGAATAAGACCACCACAGTAAGTGATGTCTCAGCAACGATACATTTCTACATAATCCTTTTCATCGTGTTTCGGCCTTGGTTTCACCTGTCTATTTTACTTGATTATCATATTTGGGATGACCATCAGTATTGAGTGTAGGCTTTGTTTTTAAGTCTTGGTTCCGCTCCCCATTAAAGGGTCGTGTCTCACGACCTGTGGCTAGTCTACATTAATATGGGCCGGCGGTAGACCATTGTTTTAACTTTTTAGGGTGACAGTAACAAATATCCTTTCTTTTCCAACAATAAGAGCAACAAATTCTTTTTTTATATGAAAATTGTCCACGGATCCCTCGGGAAAGTCAAATCTACGCCACAACCTGGCCCCTACTCTGCCCATTGATAGTAAATTGTATAGATGGTGGCCTGTTGATCTCACCATTGATCCTGTCGATTATTGTTCGAACGTCCGTTGGTCGTGTGACGTACACTGCTGACTGTGGTTGTTATTTCAGTTCTTTTCGTGCCAATGTAATATTGTGCAGATGATTAGTTCTCGATCCCGATGGACTAATCATTGTGTGATTTATTCAAGGTACTCCTCGCTCTTTTGTTTGGGTCTCAACCTGTGGTGGGCTGTTCTACGTTGTTTGTTGGTTTTCGTCCCCCGTGCCTGTACACGTCACACTGTAATTTTGGGTAAATACAATTTTTAAAATATACGCATTCCTGAGCCTGTATCCAACGCCTTATATAGTATTCCACAATGTGACAAAATGTCATGGTAATGGCATTGTTGTCAAGATTGGTGTTGGGTAGGTGCTTTTTTTTGGTGCTCGGAAGCCTACTCATCTGTGTATCATACATGACATTATTTACAGAGAGTGAATTAAGAGACTTAATAATCAGTACAATAGGCAAAGGACTCCTGACAACTGCTCATCCATTACAGATATTCCCCAAACTACAAACCAAAGGCAATGACTTGGAAATTTGCTTCAGAAAACAAAATGTAAACACTTAACAAGTTTTTATCAAACCATTAGATGGATAAGAGTACTTACCTAAATGACAGAGCTGGTGTGCTAGGATTTATATATTCACTCAGGTATCAGGTAAAGTAGGTAGTAGTGTTTATTTCATTACGGATGCTTATACCAGTGTCTAGAGGAATCCATGATCAAATGACGTGCGGTTAAAATCCTTGAAAGAGATAGAGGTTCTGGGGATCAATGTTACTCTTTTTGGATTCCCATCATTTTACACCGGTTATCCACATCGACCAACGGCTAAAATATAAAGTAGGATGAAAGGGGGGAGTCCATGATGTGGTACTTCATCAGTTAATATCCCTTGCTCATCTCTCTCTCTCAGATTGGTCGACAGAAGACTTGCTATTGATCTGTTTCATGCACTTGATTCAATCTCATCTAATGCAACAGGAAGGCACATGGATCTGTCCAGATAGGTTGAGTAGGCCTGTGAGGGCAGTGTAGAGGCGTGTGCGACACTCTGAACGCCAGGTTCTCGTGATTTTGGCTTTATATTCCGCATAAGCAGACAGTTCATCCCAAGGCCGAATCTTATGAGGTGCGGCTGTTCCCGTGAATATGAATTCATAGATTAGGAAATCACTCAGCCACTTGAATAATCGGTTCGGGTAGCTATCTAGCATTACTCATCTCATATGTTATAGGGTTTAACTTACTGCAAACTCCACATTATTTCCTATGTATCTGGGTTGGATTTAATTCAATTTTGAAATTGTGAAGTAGCCAGA
>NC_036867.1:10853875-10857680 GCF_002910315.2 Salvelinus sp. IW2-2015 | reverse complement strand
TCCTTCGTCTCTCGTTTGTCGATTCCTTTTGCAGTTGGAGAGGGCAGAGGGGGGTCTGGTCAATAGTTTAATGAAATAGTTTGTTCGGTGTGTGAAAAAACATGTTAACTATCGAGTTTCTTGGCCGAACAGTTCAGGGGTGTGAATGAGTTGCCAGAATTGAGCAAAGGGGTAGACTACAGGGAACAGCGTGCGAGAGCCCAATGCATTAGCAAAGATTGGGAGGAATATCACCTGTTCACGCACGGTGGATGAGGGCTGCAGGCTCCTCAGTGGGTTGATGGTAGGAGTAAATTAAGCCGTTGCGTACCGAGGCAATTGATGGAAGAGAAAGATATTTGCGGCGTGCGTATAGTGATTATGACATTGTTTTTTTCCAGCCCATGTTCCTTTGCCCATTTTCGTAAGGGCATTGCTAAAGTTAGAAGGATGACAAAATGTTACATATTAGAGTAGAGAGCTAAGATCATATTGAGAATAGTTCTGGTGGTGAATATATATGATCACTTATGCCTGAGATGATGACTAGCGTGCTGGTGCGAGCTGAGGCACTAATAATCAGAGTGCAGCTTTTTTTTGGCATTTGGGGAGTTGCTTCTCAGATAGTCCTAATGAGTGCGCATCATTAGCAGCCTCCGAGAGACATGTTGTGGAAGTCTCTGTATCGCATTCCGCAAACTAAAAGTTGCCGAAAAAGAACTTCCCATCTAGCGATAGTAGGATCTGTGTTCAAAAGCTCACGTGTTACGCTCACACGTTAGCGCATTTTCATGTGATGGCTTTGACTCTGTGACGTTTATGTCCCTAACTTTACTAATGGATTAGGGCGCCATTTTTTCACGTTGGAATATGAAAAGAAGCATAATCATAATTCGATACTGCCAGCTATCATCCCGGGTATTTCTGTGAGTGTAAAGATTGGAATGCTTATGATTACTAGATTGGTATAGGTATTACCTCTGAAGTTCTAAAAACTGTTTGAGATCATGGCCAGGATTGTGGGTTTGATTACTGCTGGGCCACCGATACCATTATTTGCACAGAAAAAAGCATCTGCGAAATGGCAAGAGCCTGTAAAGGTGTATCTCAACCCATTATATTCTGGTGTAGAGAGGAGCACAGCTCTGTCTCTTCAATGACAGACTGGCAGTTGAGAAATAGTGTTGGATATTGGAAAAGCTTCAGGAACCGAGAGAAAAACAGCAGAGTGAAGGCCACAATTGAACTTAATTCTGACCTTACTTACTTACTTAAGTTACTTACTTACTTACTTGACACTTGAACGTCACAGCATAGTGGAGACAAATATCTATATTGTTATTAAGCTGTGTAAAATGATGTTTGATGATGTGTCTGGCTGCTTTCAGATACATTTTTATACATTTGAATGTTACAGAAATCGGACCTAGGCCTAGCGTTTGAGCGAGCAAGAGAGAACATTCATTTGATGGCGAACCGTGATCCTATTAACTCGAATGGAGAGAAGGAGAACTGCTCTTTATCAGGGACTCACGGGGCTCATTTGATGCAGCAGGAAAATTCTCAGCAACAAAAAAATGATCAAGTAAAGATCCGACATCTGTAGTAATAATCCATCAAACACACACAAACACACACACACACACACACACACACAAACAGAGTTTTGGATTACATGAGCAGTTCTGTTAGTAGACTTTACTGTCTGACGATAATGGAGAGAGATCTATATTCATCGGGACATACAGTAGAAAGTCATCTGAAGCAATAATCTAAAACTACTTTGATGGATTCTGTCCTTCTATGTTCCTGAGAAGTGAGTGCTGCTCCTGCATACATCACTGGACTGTGTTGTATCTCTGAACATCACTACTGTATGGATGAATACTTTGAATTGCATCAGCCATCTGTGTAAAGTACAGTACTAGATGTGTTCTACAAAGATACAGTGATACCATGTGTTATGCATCTTTCATGTATGTTTCATGACTGAAATACACTAGATTACTAGAAGTGTTCTACAGTAGGGGGATATCCATGTTAAGTTATAAACCTGGAGAGTACACAGGTATGTAATCTACCTTTTGACATTTTGTTTTGAGGAAGAATAAGCGGATTTTATCTGTTTTTTTGTGTAAATTAATTGCCTACATGATTCACACGGTGTCTTAACACACACAAGTTAGCAGACTCATGTTTAGTCTTTGCTGTTCTTTCTGCTCCTTCCTACCTCTTTCCATTATAATCGTCAACTGTAACAGTGACATAGAAAGACTAGAAACAAACGAGAAATTACATATTACACATGTGCTGTATGTTAACCGTATGTTGATGCCTTTATTTCCTGGGAGATTAAGCTATTAAATATTATTATAAAAGATGAGATTGTGCTGCCGTGATGATCATGATTTCTAGCTGGTTTTGAACATAGAACCAAGAGAAAAACAGCAGAGTGAAGGCCACAATTGAACTTAATTCTGACCTTACTTACTTACTTAAGTTACTTACTTACTTGACACTTGAACGTCACAGCATAGTGGAGACAAATATCTATATTGTTATTAAGCTGTGTAAAATGACGGTTGATGATGTGTCTGGCTGATTTCAGATACATTTTTGTACATTTGAATGTTACAGAAATAGGACCTAGGCCTAGCGTTTGAGCGAGCAAGAGACAACATTCATTTGATGGCGAACCGTGATCCTATTAACTCGAATGCCCAGCATGGAGAGAAGGAGAACTGCCTCTTTTTCAGGGACTCACGGGGCTCATTTGATGCAGCAGGAAAATTCTCAGCAACAAAAAAATTATCAAGTAAAGATCCGACATCTGTAGTAATAATCCATCACACACACACAAACACAGAAAAACACAAAACAGAGTTTTGGATTACATGAGCAGTTCTGTTAGTAGACTTTACTGTCTGACGATAATGCGAGAGAGATCTATATTCATCAGGACATACAGTATTAGACCCTTATGAAAAATACATCACTTGAAATGATCTGAAATAAGCAGAAATGGGTGGGTGAAAGCAGGGACACTACTAAATGTTCTAGAAAGTCATCTGAAGCAGTAATCTAAAACTACTTTGATGGATTCTGTCCTTCTATGTTCCTGAGAAGTGAGTGCTGCTCCTGCATACATCACTGTACTGTGTTGTATCTCTGAACATCACCACTGTATGGATGACTACTTTGAATTGCATCAGCCATCTGTGTAAAGTACAGTACTGGACGTGTTCTACAAAGATACAGTGATACCATGTGTTATGCATGTTTTCATGTATGTTTCATGACTGAAATACACTGGATTACTAGAAGTGTTCTACAGTAGGGGGTATCCATGTTAAGGTTATAAACCTGGAGAGTACACAGGTATGTAATCTACCTTTTTGACATTTTGTTTTGAGGAAGAATAAGAGGATTTTATCTGTTGTTATTTAGTGTGAAAGAATTTACTGCATGAGTCACACGGTGTCTTAACACACACAAGTTAGCAGAGGCATGTTTAGTCTTTGCTGTTCCCTCCTCCATTTCCTTCGTTCCTCTTTCATATATTTTTCTCTTCTCTTCCAACCTCTTTCAATTGTAATAGTCAACTGTAACAGTAGCATAGAAATACTAGAAACAAAAAAGGATGAAATATTACACATGTACTGTATGTTAATGGCTGTTAAACAGACATCACTAGCAAATCAGAGGCGGCTGCCTATAGACATAGATTAGGAATCACTGGCCACTTTAAGGAAATGAAACACGAGCTACTTTAATGTCTCCGTATCTGGCATTACTCATCTCATATGTGTAAACTGTACTCTATACC
>NC_036867.1:10846701-10853850 GCF_002910315.2 Salvelinus sp. IW2-2015 | reverse complement strand
TTTTACTGTCTCAATGTACCGCAATAGGTCACAATATCATTTCACTAAATTATTCATTGTTTTTGTTTATTTTGCTGGTTGTTGAAATAATAAGAGTGATTCACCCATAATCATTGTACCTACAGTATATTATAGATTATCTGCTTTTATCTTGATCTCTTAGACCTCGCCCTGCCGTCAGGAGAAGGTGAGCTACCTAGTTTCGTTTTCTTGTAAATGTTTATCTCTGTCATGACATGGAAAAGTCATGAGATGGATGTTGACGATGTCATAATATAAGATGAAGGTTTATTGTAACAATTTATGGCCAAATCAACTGTTTTAGTAAATTAGTCTAATATACTCAGTACATACTGGTCTTGAATTAAGTTAACATTTTCATAGCGTGATAATTTACTTTTGTTAAGACTTCTACTACCCACTGACAAGTTTACCTAGATTAGTACACTAAGCCTTAAGCGACCAACTAATTGGAGTACTGGTTGAACCCTTCCATGCTGATTTCTGTGAACAGCCACATATTCCATAGCGTGGACATTATCTCTTGATGACTTCACGATTTACTCATTCTCAACGGTTGTTCTTATTTATTTACTTTCATATACTTCGTGACAACCAAAAACAACCTAACTGTTCTACGGTATCTTAGTCACTTTAATTGTTTGTAAATATTGCATCACCCATCTCATATGTATATACTGTATTCTATAATATGTAAACCGTATGTTGATATCTTTATTTATGTAACAGTATAACTTTACGGCATCCACTCGCCCCGGGCGCGAACCAGGGACCCTCTGCACACATCAACAACTGACACCCACGAAGCATCGTTACCCATCGCTCCACAAAGGCCGCGGCCCTTGCAGAGCAAGGGGAACCACTACTTCTAGGTTTCAGAGCAAGTGACGTAACTGATTGAAACGCTATTAGCGAGTACCCGCTAACTAGCTGGCCATTTCACATCCGTTACACTCATCCCCCTTTCCACCTCCTCCTTTTCCGCAGCAACCAGTGATCCGGGTCAACAGCATCAATGTAACAGCATAATTTTAGACCGTCCCCTCGCCCTCGGGTACGAACCAGGGACCCTCTGCACACATCAACAACGGTCGCCCACGAAGCATCGTTACCCATCGCTCCACAAAGGCCCCGGCCCTTGCAGAGCAAGGGGAACCACTACTTCTAGGTTTCAGAGCAAGTGACGTAACTGATTGAAACTCTATTAGCGCGTACCCGCTAACTAGCTAGCCATTTCACATCCGTTACATTTACTTGGAGATAAAGCTATTAAATATTATTATAAAATATGAGATTGTGGTCCTGTGATGTTCATGCTTTCTAGCCTGTTTTGAAGTGCACGGTTACCCTGCAATAAACTCTCACCAACAAGATACATAATAAACACACTACTTGTCTTCCTATGGAGAGAAAAAATATATTCTGGCTTTTCTGCTATTTAACATATTTCATTGCTCAAATTAAGCAATAGGTACAAATATCATTTTCACTAAATGTTCATTGTTTTGTTTATTTTGCTGGTTGTTGAAATAAATAGAGTGATTCACCCATAATCATTGTACCTACAGTATATTAATAGATTATCTGCTTTTATCTTGATCTCTTAGACCTCGCCCTGCTGTCAGGAGAAGGTGAGCTACCATAGTTTCGTTTTCTTGTAAATGTTATCTCTGTCATGACATGGGAAAAGTCATGAGAATGGCTTTGACGGTTTAGAGATGACGGTTTATTGTTGAAACAATTTATTGGCCAAAATCAACTGTTTTAGTAAATTAGTCTAAATTACATTCTGTTGAAATGCATTCAATGTATTTTTATTTTCATAATTTCACACGTAAACAAACAAACAACTGTACAGTACTGGTGAAACACAGTATTTTAACATTATAGAGTCTTGCTTATCCAAATATACGTTTTTTTTAAAATTCATCCAAAAACAACCTTGATTTTGTTATGTTATGTTATACACAAAATAGTTTGATGGATCCTGCCCTTCTATGTTCCTGAGGAGTGCTGCTCTTGCATACATCACAGCTCAGCGTTCAACACAATAGTGCCCTCAAAGCTCATCACTAAGCTAAGGACCCTGGGACTAAACTCCGTCGGCAAATGGATCCTGGACTTCCTGACGGGCTGCCCCCAGGTGGTAAGGGTGGGTAACAACACATCCGCCACGCTAATCTTCAACACGGGGGCCCGTCAGGGGTGTGTGCTCAGTCCTCTCATGTACTCCCGGTTCACTCATGACTGCACGGCCAGGCACGACTCCAACACTATCATTAAGTTTGCCGATAACACAACAGTGGTAGGCCTGATCAACGACGAGACAGCCTATAGGGAGGTGGTCAGAGACCTGGCCGTGTGGTGCCAGGACAACAGCCTGTCCCTCAACGTGATCAAGACAAAGGAGATGATTGTGGGCTACAGGAAAAGGAGGACCYAGCACGCCCCCATTCTTATCGACGGGGCTGTAGTGGAGCAGGTTGAGAGCTTCAAGTTTCTTGGTGTCCACATCACCAACAAACTAACATGGTCTAACATGGTTCCATGCACAGTCGTGAAGAGGGCACAACAAAACCTATTCCCCCTCAGGAGACTGAAAAGATTTGGCATGGGTCCTCAGATCTACAGCTGCACCATCAAAAACATTCTGACCTGTTGCATCACCGCCTGGTATGGCAACTGCTCGGCCTCCGACCGCAAGGCACTACAGAGGATAGTGCGTACAGTGGGGCTAAGCTTCCTGCCATCCAGGACCTCTATACCAGGTGGTGTCAGAGGAAGGGCTTAAAAATTCTCAAAGACTCCAGCCACCCTAGTCATAGACTGTTCTCTCTGCTACCGCACGGCAAGCGGTACCGGAGCGCCAAGTCTTGGTCGAAAAGGCATCCTAACAGCTTCTACCCCCAAGCCATAAGACTCCTGAACAGCATATCAAAAGTGCTACCTAGACCCCTCTTTTACGCTACTGCTACTCTCTGTTAATTATCTATGCATAGTCACTTCAACTCTAACTACATGTACATATTACCACAATTACCTCGACTAACCGGTGCCCCCGCACATTGACTCTGTACCGGTACCCCCTGTATATAGCCTCGCTATTTTATTTTACTGCTGCCGTTGAATTATTTTATACTTTTATTTTCAATTTTTTATTTAACAATATTTTTTCTTAACTTCTTAAAGCATTTTTGGTTAAGGGCTTGTAAGTAAGCATTTCACTGTAAGGTCTACACCTGTTGTATTCGGCGCATGTGACAAATACAATTTGATTTGTACTGTGTTGCATCTCTGAACATCACTACTGTATTGATAACTACTTTGAATTTCATCAGCCATCTGTAAAGTACAGTACTAGACGTGTTCTACAAAGATACAGAGATACCATGTGTTATGCATGTTTCATGTACAGTATGTTTCATGACTGAAATACACTGGATTACTAGAAGTATTCACAGTAGGGGCAACACTGGCGAGTACACAGGTACGTAATCTACCTTTTTGAAAGTTTGTTTTGAGGAAGAATAGGAGGATTTTATCTGTTGTTATTTAGTGTAAATTAATTTACTGCATGAGTCACACAGTGTCTTAACACACAATTTAACAGAGGCATGTTTAGTCTTTGCTGTTCTTTCCTCTCCTCCCTTTCCTTCCTTCCTCTCTATATATTTATTCTTTCCATTGTAATGGTCAACTGTAACAGTAGCAGAGAAAGACTAGAAACAAACGGGGAATGACATATGACACATGTACTGTATGTTAACAGTATGTTGAATAATAATATACATGTAAACCGTATGTTGATGCCTTTATTTCCTGGGAGATGAAGCTATTAAATATTATTATAAATGATGAGATTGTGGTGCCGTGATGTTCATGATTTCTAGCCTGTTTTGAAGTGCACGGTTACCCTGCAATAAACTCTCATCAACAAGATACATAATAAACACACTACTGGTCTTCCTATGGAGAGAAAACTCTATTCTGGCTTTTAGACATGTATAACCGGTATGTTGATGCCTTTATTACCGGGAGATGAAGCTATTAATATTATTATAAAATGATGAGATTGTGGTGCCGTAATGTTCATGATTTCTAATTGTTTTGAAGTGCAAGGTACCCCTGCAGTAAAATCTCATCAACAACATACATAATAAACACCTACTTGTCTTCCTATGGGGAGAGAAAAAACTATTCTGGCTTTCTGCTGTTTAACATATTTCATTGCTCAAAGTAAGCAATAGGTACAAATATTATTTTCACTAAATGTTCATTGTTTTGTTTATTTTGTTTGTTGAAATGAATAGAGTGATTCACCCATAATCATTGTACCTACAGTATATTGATATATGGACTATTTGCTCTTATCTTGATCTCTTAGACCTCGCCCTGCAGTCAGGAGAAGGTGAGCTACCATAGTTTTGTTTTCTTGTAAATGTTCTCTCTGTCATGACATGGAAAAGTCATGAGAATGGAATGTTGATCAATGACATAACAAAGAATGACGGTTTATTGTTGTAACAATTTATTGGTCAAAATCAGCTGTTTTAATCAATGAGACTAAATGACATGTTGAAATACATTCAATGTATTTTTCTTTCATATTGTTACACATTATCCACCTCATCACAGCGTGAATGACCCTGGGCTGTGCATATTAGCTGGATGTCTAAGACAGTGATGCGGCTTGGTCCAGACACAGTCCTCTTCTAGACCACTCTTCACCATACCAACAGTTAGGAGGAACCCAGGCGGTGTCGTAACCGTTCTCATGCCAGGTTGTCGCCAGAGATGATCTGATGTCAATTCTTTTCACCCTTCCCACATTGACTTTGACTCGGATGACAACCCTCTGATTTTCAGGAAGCTCCAGGGGGTACCTGCTTGCCTTCTGCAGGTCTCGGCTGAGGTACACTCCACGCCCAACATCCACCAGAAGACTGACGAAAACCAGTTTCAGGATTTGGAATTTTGCGGCCTGCCTAGTGGTGCCGTGGTACATGACATAGGTATTGCTATCTTGTGGTTCAGATGGCCCCGTCGCACTACCCCATGAGAGAGTGAAGTCATCTTCTGCCCACATGGTTGTGTAAATGCTGCTGTAAAGAAGACAGGACTGTCAGCGATGTGAGAGAGTACTACACCCTAATGATATGGCCAGTCAGGCACATGCACAGATAGAGTCTAAGGGGCACTGGAGCACCTGCCTTTGTCCCTACTATTAAAACAGTGCCCTTTTAGATTGGTGGTGTTTTTAAACTAATTTATTTTTCTCTTGTTACTTTAAATGTAACAAATTGCCCATCAACTAGATGTTCTCATAACCATGAATCTTGAAAAAAGTCCCCTCCCCGCCCTTCAACCTGCATGGAAGTAATCTACAGCTCGCGTGGTGAGTTTGAAATGATTACTGCCAGTATAGGTTACTTAGGGTTGCTAATGTGTCGTCTCACGGTCAGGGACAGGAAAGGGGCAACTGCAGTTTGACTGTTTGTCAGCAGCAGAACAGACTTAAATCAAGTAAAGACTAGTTAGCTTTGTTTTGAAAGCATAACTACTAGCTGATTCATCTACATTTGGGATGATCAACTGATTTAGACCACACAGTAGTGATTCTAGCAACGATACTTTCACTTCCTCCCTTTCATCTGTGGTTCTAGCTTGTTTACCCTACAATATGTGATGAGTGAGTGTGGCTTTGTTTTTACTTTGATCACTCCCCATTAAGGTCTGTTCACGACCCTGTGGCTAGTCTACATTATTATGCCGTCTGAGGACAAGTCGGTAGAGTTTACTGTTCTGGGTGACAGTAACAAATATCCATTATTTTCACAACATTATAAACACATTTTATTTTTATAATGAAAATGTCATGGTATGCATTCGGTTCAATTGCTTAGCTTTTTTGTTGGGACCTACTCTTTGATCATATGCACATTTACAGAGAGGATTTAAGAGACTTAAAATAGTCAAGGCAAGGCATCCTAACAAACTGCTCATCAACAGATTCCCAAAATAACCAAAAGGCAATGTTGGAATGTTAGAAACAAATTGTAAAACTTAGCAAGTTTGATCAACATTAGATGGATAAAGTACTTACCTAATGACAGAGCTGGTGTCTAGATTATCTTGATCTCAGCGTCAGGTAAGGTAGAGTGATTCAACGGATGACTTTATACCAGTTCTAGAGGAAGTCATGACAAGGGCGTGTCGTGCGGTGAATATGCAAACAAATGAGGTTCTAGTTGTACATTTTGCTTCCCATCAAACAGGTTATCACATGACCAAGGTACATATAAGGATGAAAGGGGCAAGATCTACTAATAGTTTACACCCTCCTCTCTCTCTCTCTCTCATCAGATGCAGAGATCCTATGTAGTTTTCATGACTGAAATCCACTAAGACTGGTTGGTCATGTAGGGAGTTTCATTTGGAACGCCAGGATTGTGGGTTTTATTCCAGTATGGCCACCAATACCAATATTTGCACAGAAAAAAGCATCTGCTAAATGGCAAGAGCCTGTAAAGGTGTATCTCAACCCATTATATTCTGGTGTAGAGAGGAGCACAGCTCTGTCTCTTCAATGCCAGACTGCAGTTGAGAAAATAGGTTTGATATTGGAAAAGCTTCAGGAACCGAGAGAAAAACAGCAGAGTGAAGGCCACAATTTAACTTAATTCTGACCTTACCAATACACTACACTTGTATGTCGTAGGCTAGTGGAGACCAATATCTATGTGTTATTAAGCTGTGTAAATGATGGTTGATGATGTGTCTGGCTGCTTTTCAGATACATTTTTGTACATTTAATGTTACAGAAATAGGACCTAGGCCTAGCGTTTGAGCGAGCAAGAGAGAACATTCATTTGTGGCGAACCGTGATCCTATTAACTCGAATGCCCAGCATGGAGAGAAGGAGAACTGTTTTTTCAGGGACTCACGGGTCTCATTTGAATTTCTGATGCAGCAGGAAAATTCTCAGCAACAAAAATTATCAAGTAAAAAAACATCTTGTAGTAATAACCATCAAACACACAACAAAAAGGCACAACAACCTATTCCCCCCAGGAGACTGAAAGATTTGGCATGGGTCCTCAGATCTACAGCCTGCACATCAAAAACATC
>NC_036867.1:10834540-10846676 GCF_002910315.2 Salvelinus sp. IW2-2015 | reverse complement strand
CTGCTGTTTAACATATTTCATTGCTCAAAGTAAGCAATAGGTACAAATATTATTTTCACTAAATGTTCATTGTTTTGTTTATTTTGTTTGTTGAAATGAATAGAGTGATTCACCCATAATCATTGTACCTACTAGTATTGAATATGGACTATTTGCTTTTATCTTGATCTCTTAGACCTCGCCCTGCAGTCAGGAGAAGGTGAGCTACCATAGTTTTGTTCTTGTAAATGTTCTCTCTGTCATGACATGGAAAAGTCATGAGAATGGAATGTTGATCAATGACATAACAAAGAGATGACGGTTTATGTTGTAACAATTTATTGGTCAAAATCAATGTTTTAGTTCAATGAGTCTAAAATGAATACTGTTGAAATACATTCAATGTATTTTTCTTTCATATTGTTACACATTATCCACCCTGCAACACTGTACGCTGTGCATTGGCTGGATGAAATCTAAGACAGTGACGGTTTGGTCCCAGACACAGTCCTCTTCTAGACCACTCTCCACCATACCACAGTAGGAGGAACCCAGGCGGTGTCGTAACCTCTCATGCCAGGTTGTCGCAGAGGATGATCCTGAGGTCAATTCTTTTCACCTTGCCCACATTGACTTTGACTCGGATGACAACCCTCTGATTTTCAGGAAGTCCAGGGGTACCTGCTTGCCTTCTGCAGGTCTCGGCTGAGGTACATCCACGCCCAACATGCCACCAGGAGACCGACAAAACCAGTGTTCAGCGTTGAGCGCCTGCCAGTGGTGCCGTGGTACATGACGTAGGTATTTCTATCTTGTGGTTCAGATTGGCCCAGTCGCACTACCCCATGAGGAAGATGAAGTCATCTTCTGCCCACATGGTTGTGTAAATGCTGCTGTAAAGAAGACAGGTGTCAGCGATGTGAGAAGGTACTACAACCTAAGATATGGCCAGTCAGGCACATCACAGATAGAGTCTAAGGGGCACTGGAGCACCTGCCTTTGTCCCTACTATTAAAACAGTGCCTTTTATTGGTGTGTTTTTAAATAATTATTTTCTCTCTTGTTACTTTAATTGTAACAAATTGCCCATCAAACTAGATGTTCTCATAACTGAATCTTAAAAAGTCCCCTCCCCGCCCTTCAACCTGCATGGAGGATGATCTACAGCGCCGGGTGGGGAGTTTGAAATGATAACTGCCAGTAGTAGGTTACTTAGGTTATACCATGTGTCGTCTCAGGATCAGGGACAGGAAAAGGCCGTACAGTTTGGACTGTTTGTCAGCAGCAGAACAGATTTTATCAAGTAAAGACTAGTTAGTTGTTTAAACAACTAACTAGCTGATTTATCTCATTTGGGATGATCAACTGATTAGACCACCCAGTAGTGATTCTAGCAAAGATACTTTCACTCCTCCCTTCATCTGTGGTTCTAGCTTGTTTACCCTACAAATATGTGAAGGAGTTGGTGTGCTTTGATCACATTTAAAGGTCTGTCACGACCCTGTGGCTAGTCTACATTATGATGCCGGTAGAAGTTTAACTTTTTGGGTGACAGTAACAAATATCCATTATTTTCACAACATTAAAAACAAATTCATTTTTATATGAAAATTGTCACGAATCCCTCCGGAACTTGCATTACCACACCTGCCCCTATTCCCCATTGATTTATAATTGTATAAGTGTGTGTCACGTTGGACTCATTCCTTTGTTTCCTTGTTTTAGTTGGTCAGACGTGAGCTGGGTGGCGCATTCTATGTTATGTGTTTCTATGTTGGGTTTATTGGCAATTAGCCTGATATGGTTCTTCAATCCAGGGGCAGGTGTTGACGTTTCCTCTGATTTGAGAACCATATTAACGGTAGGCGTTCTTACTGTTTGTGTTGTGGATTGTTGCGGTGTCTGTGTTTGTTCGCACACGGTCCTGTTTCTGTTTCGTGTACCAGTGTTCATGTTACTGACCTGTTGCATCACCGCCTGGTATGGCAACTGCTCGGCCTCCGACCGCAAGGCACTACAGAGGATAGTGCGTACAGTGGGGCTAAGCTTCCTGCCATCCAGGACCTCTATACCAGGTTGTGTCAGAGGAAGGCCCTAAAAATTCTCAAAGACTCCAGCCACCCTAGTCATAGACTGTTCTCTCTGCTACCGCACGGCAAGCGGTACCGGAGCTTCAAGTCTTGGTCGAAAAGGCATCCTAACAGCTTCTACCCCCAAGCCATAAGACTCCTGAACAGCATATCAAAAGGGCTACCTAGACCCTTCTTTTACGCTACTGCTACTCTCTGTTAATTATCTATGCATAGTCACTTCAACTCTACCTACATGTACATATTACCTRAATTACCTCGACTAACCGGTGCCACCGCACATTGACTCTGTACCGGTACCCCCTGTATATAGCCTRGCTATTTTATTTTACTGCTGCCGTTGAATTATTTTATACTTTTATTTTCTATTTTTTACTTAACAATCATTTTTCAAAAAATTTCTTAAAGCATTGTTGGTTAAGGGCTTGTAAGTAAGCATTTCACTGTAAGGTCTACACCTGTTGTATTCTGCGCATGTGACAAATACGATTTGATTTGTACTGTGTTGTGTCTCTGAACATTACTACTGTATTGACGACTACTTTGAATTTCATCAGCCATCTGTGTAAAGTACAGTACTAGATGTGTTCTACAAAGATACAGTGATACCATGTGTTATGCATGTTTCATGTATGTTTCATGACTGAAATACTCTGGATTACTAGAAGTATTCTACAGTAGGGGCAACACTGGCGAGTACACAGGTACGTAATCTACCTTTTTGACAGTTTGTTTTGAGGAAGAATAGGAGTATTTTATCTGTTGTTATTTAGTGTAAATGAATGTACTGCATGAGTCACACGGTGTCTTAACACACAAGTTAGCAGAGGCATGTTTAGTCTTTGCTGTTCTTTCCTCTCCTCCCTTTCCTTCCTTCCTCTCTATCTATTTTTCTCTTCTTCTTCTTTCCATTGTAATGGTCAACTGTAACAGTAGCAGAGAAAGACTGGAAACAAACGGGGAATGACATATGACACATGTACTGTATGTTAACAGTATGTTGAATAATAATAGACATGTAAACCGTATGTTGATGCCTTTATTACCCGGGAGATGAAGCTATTAAATATTATTATAAAATATGAGATTGTGGTGCCGTAATGTTCATGATTTCTAACTTGTTTTGAAGTGCAAGGTTACCCTGCAGTAAAATCTCATCAACAACATACATAATAAACACACTACTTGTCTTCCTATGGAGAGAAAAAAAACTATTCTGGCTTTTCTGCTGTTTAACATATTTCATTGCTCAAAGTAAGCAATAGGTACAAATATTATTTTCACTAAATGTTCATTGTTTTGTTTATTTTGTTTGTTGAAATGAATAGAGTGATTCACCCATAATCATTGTACCTACAGTATATTGATATATGGACTATTTGCTCTTATCTTGATCTCTTAGACCTCGCCCTGCAGTCAGGAGAAGGTGAGCTACCATAGTTTCGTTTTCTTGTAAATGTTCTCTCTGTCATGACATGGGAAAAGTCATGAGAATGGAATGTTGATCAATGACATAACAAGAGATGACGGTTTATTGTTGTAACAATTTATTGGRCAAAATCAYCTGTTTTAYTCAATGAGWCTAAATGATATACTGTTGAAATACATTCAATGTATTTCTTTTCATATTGTTACACATTATCCACACTGGAACATTGRCACTTGTGGCTGGATGAAATCTAAGACAGTGATGCGGRTTGGYTCCCAGACACAGTCCTCTTCTAGACCACTCTTCACCATACCACAGTTAGGAGGAACCCAGGCGGTGTCGTAACCGTTCTCATGCCAGGTTGTCCGCAGAGGATGATCCTGATAGTCAATTCTTTTCACCTTGCCCACATTGACTTTGACTCGGATGACAACCCTCTGATTTTCAGGAAGCTCCAGGGGGTACCTGCTTGCCTTCTGCAGGTCTCGGCTGAGGTACACTCCACGCCCCAACATGCCACCAGGAGACTGACGAAAACCAGTGTACAGGATTTGAATTGCGGCCTGCCTAGTGGTGCCGTGGTACATGACGTAGGTATTGTCATCTTGTGGTTCAGATTGGCCCAGTCGCACTACCCCATGAGGAAGAGTGAAGTCATCTTCTGCCCACATGGTTGTGTAAATGCTGCTGTAAAGAAGACAGGACTGTCAGCGATGTGAGAGAGGTACTACACCCTAATGATATGGCCAGTCAGGCACATGCACAGATAGAGTCTAAGGGGCACTGGAGCACCTGCCKTTTGTCCCTACTATTAAAACAGTGACCTTTTATTGGTGGTGTTTCTTAAACTAATTTATTTTCTCTCTTGTTACTTTAATTGTAACAAATTGCCCATCAAACTAGATGTTCTCATAAAATCATGAATCTTGAAAAAAGTCCCCTCCCCGCCCTTCAACCTGCATGGAGGAGTGATCTACAGCGCCGGGTGGGGAGTTTGAAATGATAACTGCCAGTAGTAGGTTACTTAGGGTTATTACCATGTGTCGTCTCAGGATCAGGGAAGAGGGCCGGTACAGTTTGACTGTTTGTCAGCAGCAGAACAGATTTTTCAAGTAAAGACTAGTTAGATATGCTTTCAAAACAAGCTAACTAGCTGAGTTATCTGCATTTGGGATGATCAACTGATATAGACCACCACAGTAGTGATTCTAGCAAAGATACTTTCACTACCTCCCTTTCATCTGTGGTTCTAGCTTGTTTACCCTACAATATGTGACGAGTGAGTGTGCTTTGACAATTAAACGTCTGTTCACGACCCTGTGGCTAGTCTACATTATTATGCCGGGTAGAAGGTTAACTTTTATGGGTGACAGTAACAAATATCCATTATTTTCACAACATTAAAAACAAATTCATTTTTATATGAAAATTGTCACGAATCCCTCCGGAACTGTCATTACACACACCTGGCCCCTATTCCCATTGATTAGTAATTGTATAAGTGTGTGTCACGTTCCTGACCTTATTTCCTTTGTTTAGCCTTGTTTAGTTGGTCAGGACGTGAGCTGGGTGGGCATTCTATGTTATGTGTTTCTATGTTGGGTTTATTGCATTAGCCTGATATGGTTCTCAATCAGGGGCAGGTGTTTGACGTTTCCTCTGATTGAGAACCATATTAAGGTAGGCTGTTCTCACTGTTTGTTTGTGGGTGATTGTTGCGGTGTCTGTGTTTGTTCGCCACACGGTCCTGTTTCGTTTCAGTGTACCAGTGTTCATGTTACAGAACTGTATCGTCTTCGTTCCTTTGTTTGTCGGTTTGTTGTTTTGTAGTTTATCAAGTGTTTTCGTCTTAGTTTAAATAAAAGTAAAGTATGTATTCAAACCACGCTGCATTTTGGTCCGATCCTTGCTCTTCCTCAGACGAGGAGGAAGACGAGCGTTACAGTGGGCCCTTTGTTCACCATTGTCCTGTCGATTATTGTTCCAACGTCCGTTGGTTGTGTGAGTAGCTGTGATGTGTTGTTTTGGCTTTCGTGCCACGTATATTGTGCAGATGATTACGTGTCTCATCCCGTGTGATAATCATTGTGCGACTCTGTATTTATTCAAGGTACTCCTCGCTCTTTTGTTTGGGTCTCAACCCTGTGTTTGGTTTACGTGTTTGTTTGGTTTTCGTCCCCGTGCCTGTACACGTCACACTGTAATTTGGGTAAATACATTTTTAAAACTATTACGCATTCCTGAGCCTGTCTCCCAACCCTTTATACCAATGTGACAAAAATGTCATGGTATGCATTCGGTCAATTGTTTAGCTTTTTTGTTGGTGACCTACTCTTTGATCATATGCACATTTTACAGAGATGATTTAAGAGACTTAAAATAGTAAAAGCAAAGGACATCCTAAACAAACTGCTCATCAACAGATTCCCAAAATAACCAAAAGGCAATGTTGGAATGTGCAGAAACAAAATGAAAACTTTAACCAATTTGATCAAGATTAGTTGGTAAAGTACTTACCAAATGACACATCTGGATGTCTAGATTACTTGATCTCAGGGTAAGTAAGTAGAGTGATTCACACGGATGACTTTATACCAGTTCTAGAGGAAGTTCTAATAAAGGCGGCAGTCAAGTCACACTATCAACAAATGAGGTACATACTTATTCAGTTTAGTTTGTTTCTCCTAATCGATACACCCGCGTTATTAACTCACATGACCAAGGTACATAAGGATGAGAGAGGCAGATTCTTCCCTCCTTCATGTAAGTTTCATGTACTGAATTCACTTGACACACACATGAGGATGACCCAAATAGGTTAGGTGTTCATTACTGTAAGGCATTGCGCTTGCAACGCCAGGATTTTGGGTTTACTTTCCTGCTTGGGGACCAACGCGGCCATAGTTTAGAACAGAAAAAAGGAGCAGACGTGACGAAGATCATGGCAAGTAGCTCCTGTAAAGGTGTATGTCTTCAAATCAACATCACCACCAATTATAGTATGCCCTGATGTAGAAGAGAGGAAAGAGCACAGCTAACTGAAATCTCGTGATGCAATTGGCGCACACGACTGGCAGTCCTGAGAAATAGTGTTTGGATATTAGGAACAGTTCCTTCCTAGCCTCTTCAGGACAACGGGAGAAAGTGCATTGGGCAGGGAACTCCACAAAAGCACCTTGTGCACTGTGTGCGAGGCGCCCGGGCGGTGGGTTGCATGTTGCGACAATTGACCCAAACACCCGTTTCTGTTGGGGTGGGTTGGTGTGGGGGGTGGTGGGTTGTGTGTGTGTGGGGTTCGTGGTGTGTTGGTGTGTTTTTCCTCCGGTCCGACCCCGCTCGCAGTGCCCTTCCTATCGCTCGCTGCAATCCTGACTGCAGGCGCATTGCGCGACGGTTACACGCGCAGTGATGGTGAGCATAGGCACTCAGCAAGGAAAAACCGCTGGTGCTCAGCTCGGTCCTGTATCTCTATAGCATACACCACTTCTTGCGTTATGTTGTCCTATCGCCTCGCCTCTTTATCACGGGTGTATTGCCTGGGCATGCACCAAGCGTATTCCAGCGCTGTGTCTATACGGTCCAACGTCAGATTCTCTAGGGATCCGGATCCGGCGGGCTGTTTTGTCAGGAACGAGAGAAAAAGCAGCAGAGCTGGGAGGCCACAATGAGACTTAATTCTCGACCTTACCATAACGACTTCAACACTTGTATAATCGGTAGGCTAGTGGAGACGCAATATCGTATATTGTTATTAAGCCTATTGTAAACATGATGGTTGTTGATTGTGCTCGGCTATTGTCAGATACATTTTGCGTACATTTGTGAATGTTTTAAACAAACCAAAGAAAAAAAAGAATGGAGGAAAAAACTGGCCTACGCGTTTGAGCGAGAGCAAGAGACAACATGTCATCTTTGACTGGCGAACCCGTGATCCGTTATTAC
Source organism: Salvelinus sp. IW2-2015 (assembly GCF_002910315.2). Lineage (NCBI taxonomy): Eukaryota > Metazoa > Chordata > Actinopteri > Salmoniformes > Salmonidae > Salvelinus > Salvelinus sp. IW2-2015. The sequence goes on along the minus strand of NC_036867.1, from coordinate 10,839,236 downwards.
CACATCTTTTTTTTTTTTTTCTTTTGTTTTGTTTTTTTATTTTTTGTTCTTGTTTTTTTTTTTTTTTTTTTTTTTTTTTTTTTTTTTTTTTTTTTTTTCTTTTTTGTTTTGTTTTAGTTTTTTTTTCTTTTTTTTTTTTTTTTTTTTTTTTTTTGCTTTTTTTTTTTGTATCACGCCCAGCATTGGAGAGAAGGGAGGAACTGCTCTGTTTCAGGGTATGCTTCAATCGTGGCTCTATTTGATGTCATTGGCAGGTTAACCATTTCTTCAGGTCAAACATAATAAATTGATCCAAGTAAATTGTATCCGACATTACTGTAGTAATTAATCCATCAAATATCCAAACACACACAAACCAACACACGACACATCACCATACCAACATCCAAAGCACACACATCACACACACACACACACACTACACCACACACACAACACACACACACACGACACATCACAACAACACAAAGCACACAGCAAACAGTAGTTTTGATTACATTGAGCAGTTCTGTTTAGAGATCTTTGACTGTCTGCACAATAATGGATTGGAGAGATCTCATACTTCTCAGGACAAACAGTGATATAACCCTTATGAAGAAATACATTCATTAAATGATCGAAAATATACACGCAGGAAATGGGTGGGTGAAAGCAGGGACACTAGCTAAATAATGTCTGAGAAAGTCATTATGAAGCAGTATCTAAAACTAACTTTGATGGATTCTTCCTTCTATTTCCTAGAGAGTGAGTGTGCTGTCCTGCATACATATGTGATGTGTCGTCATCTCTGAACATCACACTGTATGGATGACTACGTTGAATTGCATCAGCCATCTGTGTAAAGTACAGTACTGGACGTGTTTCTACAAAGATACAGTGATACCATGTGTTATGCATGTTCATGTATGTTTCATGACTGAAAACCATGGATTAACTAGAGTATTCTCATTAGGGGATACCATTTACATTTATACACCTGGAGAGTACCCAGGTTAGTAATCTACTTTTTGACATTTGTTTTGAGGAAGAATAGAGATTTTATCTGTTGTTATTTCGGTGTGAATGAATTGAATGTAATGAGTCACACGGTGTCTTAACACATAAGTTAGCAGAGGCATGCTGTTCTCTGCCTCTTTCTATCTATTTTTTCTCTTCTTCTTCTCTAGCCTCTTTCAATTGTAATGTGTCCACTGATTACACAGTAGCATAGAAATACTAAGAAACAAAGAGGAATGAATATTAAACATGTACTGCATGTTAATGGTTGTTAAGCAGCCATCCGCTAGCAAATCAGAGGCGGCTGCCTATAGACATGATTAGGGAACAACGGCCACTTTAAGAAAGATGAAACACTACTACTTTAATGTCTCCGTAATCTTGCATTACTCCATCTCATATGTGTAAACTGTACTCTATTACTGATTCTCAGCAGTATCTTAGTCACCTTTGTAATTGGTTTGGGTAACCTTTCGGCACCACCATCTCTATATGTATATATTTGTCATTTCTATAATATATGTACTACGGCTAATGGCTGATACGTTTATTTCCATTGGGAGAATGAGAGCTATTAAAGTATTATTTATTAAAGATGATGAGATGTGGCGCCGTGAATTGTTCATGGAGGTTTCTAGCCTGTTTTGAAGTGCACGGTTACCCTGCAATAAACTCTCATCAACAAGATACATAATAAACACACTACTGGTCTTCCTATGGAGAGAAAAKTCTATTCTGGCTTTTCTGCTGTTTAACATATTTCATTGCTCAAAGTAAGCAATAGGTACAAATATTATTTTCACTAAATGTTCATTGTTTTGTTTATTTTGTTGTTTGTTGAAATGAATAGAGTGATTCACCCATAATCATTGTACCTACAGTATATTGAGATATGGACTATTTGCTTTTATCTTGATCTCTTAGACCTCGCCCTGCAGTCAGGAGAAGGTGAGCTACCATAGTTTTGTTTTCTTGTAAATGTTTTCTCTGTCATGACATAGGAAAAGTCATGAGAATGGAATGTTGATCAATGACATAACAAGAGATGACGGTTTATTGTTGTAACAATTTATTGGTCGAAATCAACTGTTGTCTTAGTCAATTAGTCTAAATTACATACTGTTGAAATGCATTCAATGTATTTTTATTTTCATAATGTCAGACATAAACAAACAACTGTACAGTACTAGTGTAACACAGTATTTTTACATTTTAGGAACTTGCTTATCCAAATATACGATTTATTTTAGTTGATCCAAATCACGACCTTGTTTTTGTTATGTTATACACAATAGTTTGATGGATTCTGCCCTTCTATGTTCCTGAGAAGTGAGTGCTGCTCCTGCATACATCACTGTACTCTCACGCCCTGACCTTAGAGATCCTTTTTATGTCTCTATTTTGGTTTGGTCAGGGCGTGAGATGGGGTGGGCATTCTATGTTTTGTGTTTCTATGATTGTCTATTTCTATGTTTTGGCCGGGTATGGTTCTCAATCAGGGACAGCTGTCTATCGTTGTCTCTGATTGGGAACCATACTTAGGTAGCCTTTTTTCCCACCTGTCTTTGTGGGAAGTTGACTTTGTTTAGGGCACATAGCCTTTGAGCTTCACGTTTTTTTTTGTGTGTTTATTTTTTTGTTCGGCGTCATTTTGAATTAAAAAAGAAAATGTACGCTCATCACGCTGCACCTTGGTCCTCTCCTTTTAAAGGCCGTGACAGAACTTCCCACCACCAAAGGACCAAGCAGCGTGGTAAGGAGGACTGGACATGGGAGGACATTTTAAATGGCAAGGGATCCTGGATGTGGGAGGGGATTCTGGCCGGGAGGGATCGCCTGCCCTGGGAGCAGGTAGAAGCAGAGAGGAAGGCGAAGGCAGCNTTTTTGTTGGTGACCTACTCTTTGATCATATGCACATTTTACAGAGAGGATTTAAGAGACTTAAAATAGTCAAGGCAAAGGACATCCTAAACAAACTGCTCATCAACAGATTCCCAAAATAACCAAAAGGCAATGTTGGAATGTTAGAAACAAAATGTAAAACTTAGCAAGTTTGATCAACATTAGATGGATAAAGTACTTACCTAATGACAGAGCTGGATGTCTAGATTATCTTGATCTCAGCGTACAGGTAAGGTAGAGTGATTCAACGGATGACTTTAAACCAGTTCAAGAGGAAGTCATGACAAGGGTGTGTCGTGCGGTGAATATGTAAACAAATGAGGTTCTAGTTTTACATTTTGTTTACATCAGACAGGTTATCACATTACCAAGGTATATATAAGGATGAAAGCGGGCAGATGTACTAATAGTTTACACCCTCCTCTCTCTCTCTCTCTCTCTCAGATGCAGAGATCCTATGTATGTTTCATGACTGAAATCCACTAAGACACAAACAATGGACTCCAAATAGGATTAGGGTATCCTGTGGGCATGTAGGGAGTTTCACTTGGAACGCCAGGATTGTGGATTTTATTCCCGCTAGGGACACCAATACCAATATTTGCACAGAAAAAAGCATCTGCTAAATGGCAAGAGCCTGTAAAGGTGTATCTCAACCCATTATATTCTGGTGTAGAGAGGAGCACAGCTCTGTCTCTTCAATGCCAGACTGGCAGTTGAGAAATAGTGTTTGATATTGGAAAAGCTTCAGGAACCGAGAGAAAAACAGCAGAGTGAAGGCCACAATTTAACTTAATTCTGACCTTACCATACACTTCACACTTGTATGTCGTAGGCTAGTGGAGACCAATATCTATACCCCACAGTAGTGATTCTAGCAACGATACTTTCACTCCCTCCCTTTCATCTGTGGTTCTAGCTTGTTTACCCTACAATGTGTGATGAGTGAGTGTGGCTTTGTTTTTACTTTGATCACCTCCCCCATTAAAAGGTCTGTTCACGACCCTGTGGCTAGTCTACATTATTATGCCGTCTGAGGGACAAGTCGGGTAGTAGTTTAACTGTTCTGGGTGACAGTAACAAATATCCATTTTTTCACAACATTATAAACAAATTCTATTTTTAATATGAAAATGTCATGGTATGCATTCTTCAATTGTTTCGCTTTTTTGTTGGTGACCTACTCTTTGATCATATGCACATTTTACAGAGAGGATTTAAGAGACTTAAATAGTCAAGCAAAGGACACCTAAACAAACTGCTCATCAACAGATTCCCAAAATAACCAAAAGGCAATGTTGGAATGTTAGAAAAAAAATGTAAAACTTAGCAAGTTTGATCAACATTAGATGGATAAAGTACTTACCTAATGACAGAGCTGGATGTCTAGATTATGTTGATCTCAGCGGTACAGGTAAGGTAGAGTGATTCAACGGATACTTTTAACCAGTTCTAGAGGAAGCATAGAATGACGTTGCGGTTAATATGCAAAGAATGAGGTTCTAGTTGTACATTTTGTTTCCCATCAAACAGGTTATCACTTGACCAAGGTACATATAAGGATGAAAGGGGCAGATTTTACTAATAGTTTACACCCTCCTCTCTCTCTCTCTCAGATGCAGAGATCCTATGTATGTTTCATGACTGAAATCCACTAAGACTGTGGTCGTGGAGGGAGTTTCCCTTGGAACGCCAGGATTGTGGTTTTTATTCCAGTTATGGCCACCAAACCAATATTTGCACAGAAAAGACATCTGCTAAATGGCAAGAGCCTGTAAAGGTGTATCTCAACCCATTA
>NC_036867.1:10814921-10828882 GCF_002910315.2 Salvelinus sp. IW2-2015 | reverse complement strand
TTCTGTTATTAAGCTGTGTAAAATGACGGTTGATGATGTGTCTGGCTGTTTCAGATACATTTTTGTACATTGATGTTACAGAAATAGGACCTAGGCCTAGCGTTTGAGGAGCAAGAGAGAACATTCATTTGATGGCGAACCGTGATCCTATTAACTCGAATGCCCAGCATGGAAGAAGGAGAACTGCTCTTTTTCAGGACTCACGGGGCTCATTCTGATGCAGCAGGAAAATCTCAGCAACAAAAAATTATCAAGTAAAGATCCGACATCTGTAGTAATAATCCATCAACACACACAAACACACAACAAGAGTTTTGGATTACATGAGCAGTTCTGTGTAGACTTACTGTTTGAATAATGGAGAGAGATCTATTTTCATCAGGACATACAGTATTAGACCCTTATGAAAATACATAACTTTGAAATGATCTGAAATACAGACAGGAATGGGTGGTGGTGAAAGCAGGGACACTACTAAATGGTTCTAGAAAGTCATCTGAAGCAGTAATCTAAAACTACTTTGATGGATTCTGTCCTTCTATGTTTCCTGAGAAGTGAGTGCTGCTCCTGCATACATCACTGTACGTGTGATTCGTATCTCTGAACAACTACTGTATGGATGAGTACTTTGAATTGCATCAGCCATCTGTGTAAAGTACAGTTACTGGACGTGTTCTACAAAGATACAGTGATACCATGTGTTATGCATGTTTCATGTATGTTTCATGACTGAAATACAATTCTCTCCGTCCGTATTCTGGTGTAGAGAGGAGCACAGCTCTGTCTCTTCAATGCCAGACTGGCAGTTGAGAAATAGTGTTGGATATTGGAAAAGCTTCAGGAACCGAGAGAAAAACAGCAGAGTGAAGGCCACAATTGAACTTAATTCTGACCTTACTTACTTGACACTTGAACGTCACAGCATAGTGGAGACAAATATCTATATTGTTATTAAGCTGTGTAAAATGATGGTTGATGATGTGTCTGGCTGCTTTTCAGATACATTTTTGTACATTTGACTGTTACAGAAATAGGACCTAGGCCTAGCGTTTGAGCGAGCAAGAGAGAACATTCATTTGATTGCGAACCGTAATCTTATTAACTCGAATGCCCAGCATGGAGAGAAGGAGAACTGCTCTTTGTCAGGGACTCACGGGTCTCATTTGAATTTCCTGATGCAGGAAGAAAAATCTCAGCCACAACAAAATGATCAAGTAAAGATCCGACATCTGTAGTAATAATCCATCAGAAACACACAAACACACAGAGTTTTGGATTACATTAGCAGTTCTGTTAGACTTACTGTCTGACAATAATGGAGAGAGATCTATTTTCATCAGGACATACAGTATTAGACCCTTATGAAAAATACATCACTTTGAAATGATCTGAAATACAGCAGGAAATGGGTGGGTGAAAGCAGGGACACTACTAAATGTTCTAGAAAGTCATCTGAAGCAGTAATCTAAAACTACTTTGATGGATTCTGTCCTTCTATGTTCCTGAGAAGTGAGTGCTGCTCCTGCATACATCACTGTACTGTGTTGTATCTCTGAACATCACCACTGTATGGATGAATACGTTGAATTGCATCAGCCATCTGTGTAAAGTACAGTACTGGACGTGTTCTACAAAGATACAGTGATACCATGTGTTATGCATGTTTCATGTATGTTTCATGACTGAAATACACTGGATTACTGGAAGTATTCTACAGTAGGGGGATATCCATGTTAAGGTTATAAACCTGGAGAGTACACAGGTATGTAATCTACCTTTTGACATTTTGAGGAAGAATAGGAGGATGTTATTTGTTATTTAGCGTAAATTAATTTCCAACATGAGTCACACGGTGTCTTAACACACYRACAAMTTAYCAGAGGCATGTTTATTCTTTGCTGTTCTTTCCTCTCCTCCCTTTCCTTCCTTCCTCTCTATSTATTTTTCTCCTTCATTCCATTGTAATCATCCCTAAAGCCAAAACCTCATTTGGCCGCCTTTCCTTCCAGTTCTCTGCTGCCTGCGACTGGAACGAATTGCAAAAATCTCTGAAGTTGGAGACTTCTATCTCCCTCAACAACTTTAAACATCTGCTATCTGAGCAGCTAACCGATCGCTGCAGCTGTACGTAGTCCATCGGTATATAGCCCACCCAATTTACCTACCTCACCCCCATACTGTTTTTTATTTATTTACTTTTCTGCTCTTTTGCACACCAGTATTTCTACCTGCACATGATCATCTGATGATTTTATCACTCCAGTGTTAAACTGCTAAATTGTAATTATTCGCTTCCTATGGCCTATTTATTGCCTACTCCTCATGCCTTTTGCACACATTGTAGTATTAGATTCTCTTTTTTTTCTTTTTTTTTTCTACTATGTATGTTTGACTTGTTTATTGTTTTACTCCATGTGTAACTCTGTGTTGTTGTCTGTTCACACTGCTATGCTTTATCTTGGCCAGGTCGCAGTTGCAAATGAGAACTTGTTCTCAAACTAGCCCTACCTGGTTAATAAAGGTGAAATAATAAAAATAAATAAAAGTAATGAGTCAACTGTAACGTAGCAGAGAAGGACTAGAAACAAACAAGGAACAGAATGAATATTAAATGTGTTAAAAAGTATAAATGAAGGTAACGTTTGAATAATAATACACATGTATGTGAACTGCCGATGAGTTTATTTCCTGGGAGGATGAGCTATTAAATATTAATTATAAAATATGAGATTGTGGCGCCGTGATGTTTCATGATTTTAGCCTGTTTTGAAGTGCACGGTTACCCTGCAATAAACTCTCACTAACAAGACACATAACACACAACACACTAACTGGTCTTCCTATGGAGAGAAAAATCTATTCTGGCTTTTTGCTGTTTAACATATTTCATTGGCTCAAAGTAAGCAATAGGTACAAATATTATTTTCACTAATGTTCATTGTTTTGTTTATTTTGTTGTTTGTTGAAATGAATAGAGTGATTCACCATAATCATTGGTACCTACAGTATATTGAGATATGGACTATTTGCTTTTATCTTGATCTCTTAGACCTCGCCTGGCAGTCAGGAGAAGGTGAGCTACCATAGTTTTTGTTTTCTTGTAAATGTTTCTCTGTCATGACATGGGAAAAGTCATGAGAAATGGAATGTTGATCAATGACATAACAAGAGATGACGTTTTATTGTTGTAACAATTTATTGGTCAAAATCAACTGTTTTAGTCAATGAGACTAAATTACATACTGTTGAAATACATTCAATGTTATTTTCTTCTTCATATTGTTACACATTATCCACCCTTCCTCACCAGCGTGAATGACCCTGGGGCTGTTGCATATTAGGCTGGATGAAATCTAAAGACAGTGACGCGGTTTTGGATCCCAGACACAGTCCTCTTCTAGACCACTCTTCACCATACCACAGTTAGGAGGAAACCCAGGCGGTATCGTAACCGTTCTCATGGCCAGGTTGTCCGCAGAGGATGATACTGATGGTCAATTCTTTTCACCTTGCCCACATTGACTTTGACTCGGATGACAACCCTCTGATTTTCAGGAAGCTCCAGGGGTACCTGCTTGCCTTCTCCATGTCTCGACTGAGGTACACTCCACGCCCCAACATACCACCAGAAGACTGACGAAAACCAGTGTTCAGGATTTGATTTGCGGCCTGCCTAGTGGTGCCGTGGTACATGACGTAGGTATGCCATCTTGTGGTTCAGATAGGCCCAGTCGCACTACTCCAGAGGGAAGAGTGAAGTCATCTTCTGCCCACATGGTGTTGTAAATGCTGCTGTAAGAAAGACAGGACTGTCAGCGATGTGAGAGAGGTACTACACCCTAATGATATGGCCAGTCAGGCACATGCACAGATAGAGTCTAAGGGGCACTGGAGCACCTGCCCTTTGTCCCTACTATTAAAACAGTGCCTTTTCATTGGTGGTGTTTCTTAAACTAATTTATTTTCTCTCTTGTTACTTTAAATGTAACAAATTGCCCATCAATCTGAATGTTCTCATAAACTCATGAATCTTGAAAAAAGTCCCCTCCCCCACCTTCAACTGCATGGAGGAGTGATCTACAGCGCCGGGTGGGGAGTTTGAAATGATTACTGCCAGTAGTAGGTTACTTAGGGTTACTACCATGTGTCGTCTCACGGTCAGGGACAGGAAAAGGGGCAACTGCAGTTTGACTGTTTGTCAGCAGCAGAACCGATTTAAATCAAGTAAAGACTAGTTAGCTTGTTTTGAAAGCATAACTAACTAGCTGATTCATCTACATTTGGGATGATCAACTGATTTAGACCACCACAGTAGTGATTCTAGCAAAGATACTTTCACTACCTCCCTTTCATCTGTGGTTCTAGCTTGTTTACCCTACAATATGTGATGAGTGACTGTGGCTTTTTTAAACTTTGAGCACCTCCCCCATCAAAGGTCTGTTCACACGATATTTCGGCTAACTTCTTTGTTGCTGGGAATTTTCCTTCACAGCAGGAAATGTAAACTTGTAGTGTATTTGAGTTTTAAAAAGGCATCTAAAGTTTGTCATTTCCACTTTGACATTTCAGACTTGATTTCCCCAAACAAATAATTTATCGACACCTACAAAATTGTCCAATTACTTTAATCCACATAATAATTCAAATTTCCTGTTGCTGCAGGATTATTTTGCTGCTGTAGCAAACTGGCTCAAATGAAACTCCTACATATGTAGCTTAACTTCCATGGGTGACAGTAACAAATCCCCATTATTTTCACAACATTATAAACAAAAATGGTAAGGTGCAAAATTATTACATGAAAATGTCATGGTATGCATTCATTCAATAGTTTTCGCTTTTTTGTTGGTGACCTACTCTTTGATCATATGCACATTTTACAGAGAGGATTTAAGAGACTTAAAATAGTCAAGGTAAAGGACATCCTAAACAAACTGCTCATCAACAGATTACAAAAATAACCAAAATGCAGAGTCGGAATATTGAAACCAAAATGTAAAACTTATCAAGTATGATCACGATTACTTACCTAATGTTGTCGAGGTGATGTTGATCTCAGGGTACAGATAAGGTAAGAGTGATTCAACAGATTACCTTAGAACAGTTCTAGATGAAGTTTTGACAATGGTGTGTCGTTTGGGCAATATGCAAACGAATGAGGGTCTGCTTTTAAGTTTCATTTCCCGTCATACAGGATATCACATGTTCAAGGTTCATATCAGGATGAGAGGGGAGACTAAACAGTTTCCACCCTCCTCCTCGCTCTCTCTCTCTCTCTCTCTCTTGCTCTCTGTCTTTTCTTTTCTTTTAAGGGGTGGATCAGCTTTAATATTGCAGATAGATTGATGCTTCCATCAATGTAATTGTCTGCATTATTTCCAATCCCCCATATATTTTTGGGGTAAATATATATATTTATATATATACAGTCGTGGCCAAAAGTTTTGAGAGTGACACAAAAATTAATTTTCACAAAGTTTGCTGCCTCAGTCTTTTTAGATATTTTTGTCAGATGTTACTATGGAAAACTGAAGTATAATTACAAGCATTTCATAAGTGTCAAAGGCTTTTATTGACAATTACATGAAGTTGATGCAAAGAGTCAATATTCGCAGTGTTACCCTTCTTTTTCAAGACCTCTGCAATCTGCCCAGACATGCTGTCAAATAACGTCTGGGCCACATCCTGACTGATGGCAGCCTATTCTTGCATAATCAATGCTTGGAGTTTGTCAGAATTTGTGGGNGACTGATGGCAGCCTATTCTTGCATAATCAATGCTTGGAGTTTGTCAGAATTTGTGGGTTTTTGTTTGTCCACCCGCCTCTTGAGGATTGACCAGAAGTTCTCAATGGGATTAAGGTCTGGGGAGTTTCCTGGCCATGGACCCAAAATATTGATGTTTTGTTCCCCGAGCCACTTAGTTATCACTTTTGCCTTATGGCAAGGTGCTCCATCATGCTGGAAAAGGCATTGTTCGTCACCAAACGGTTCCTGGATGGTTGGGAGAAGTTGCTCTCAGAGGATGTGTTGGTACCATTCTTTATTCATGGCTGTGTTTTTAGGCAAAATTGTGAGTGACACCACTCCCTTGCCTGAGAAGCAACCCCACACATGAATGGTCTCAGGATGCTTTACTGTTGGCATGACACAGGACTGACGGTAGCGCTCACCTTGTCTTCTCCGGACAAGCTTTTTTCTGGATGCCCCAAACAATCGGAAAGGGGATTCATCAGAGAAAATGACTCCAGTCCTCAGCAGTCCAATCCCTGGACCTTTTGCAGAATATCAGTCTGTCCCTAATGTTTTTCCTGGAGAGAAGTGGCTTCTTTGCTGCCCTTCTTGACACCAGGCCATCCTCCAAAAGTCTTCGCCTCAGTGTGCGTGCAGATGCACTCACAKCTGCCTGCTACCATTCCTGAGCAAGCTCTGTACTGGTGGTACCCCGATCCCGCAGCTGAATTAACTTTAGGACACGGTCCTGGCGCTTGCTGGACTTTCTTGGGCCCCCTGAAGCCTTCTTCACAACAATTGAACCGCTCTCCTTGAAGTTCTTGATGATCCGATAAATGGTTGATTTAGGTGCAATCTTACTGGCAGCAATATCCTTGCCTGTGAAGCCCTTTTTGTGCAAAGCAATGATGACGGCACGTGTTTCCTTGCAGGTAACCATGTTTAACAGAGGAAGAACAATGATTCCAAGCACCACCCTCCTTTTGAAGCTTCCAGTCTGTTATTCGAACTCAATCAGCATGACAGAGTGATCTCCAGCCTTGTTCTTGTCAACACTCACACCTGTGTTAACAAGAGAATCACTGACATGATGTCAGCTGGTCCTTTTGTGTGCAAGGCTGAAATGCAGTGGAAATGTTTTTGGGGGGATTCAGTTCATTTGCATGGCAAAGAGGGACTTTGCAATTAATTGCAATTCATCTGATCGCTCTTCATAACATTCTGGAGTATATGAAAATTGCCATCATACAAACTGAGGCAGCAGACTTTGTGAAAATTAATATTTGTGTAATTCTCAAAACCTTTGGCCACGAATGTACATATATTGTCACGACTTCCGCCGAAGTCGGCTCCTCTCCGTGTTCGGCGATCGACGTCACCGGCTTTCTAGCCATCGCCTCTCCATTTTTCATATTTCCATTTGTTTTGTCTTGTTCCATACACACCTGCTTTTCATTCCCTAATCACACTGCATGTATTTAGTCCTCTGTTCCCCTCCATGTCTTTGTGTAAAATTGTATTTATGTTATGTGGTATTGTTAAGCGCCATACTTTTTATCTATGTTCCGTGTTTGGGCACATTTACTTTTGTGCTTTCGTTTGACCGGAATAAAAAGTGCGCCTGTTCACTACACTCTGCTCTCCTGCACCTGACTTCGCCTCCAGTACACACCCGTAACATAAATACACATACCCACATATACATATATAAACATGCATATATATATACACAAACATATACATACAAATACACATACATATATAAATATACCTATCTTTTAAAAATATATTTTCCTTTATTATTTTCCCCTAACCCTTCCTCCAATCCCCTAATTGGAGTTAAACTAATGGACAACAACACTGAGGCTTCTACTTCCAGCTTATACATACTATATACATTTTACAGACACAATGTATTTTACAATAGTTATATTATGTTTGTTTTTCTCCTGGCCTTCCTCTATTTCTGATGTCCATCCAGTTTCATTTGCCATATATTTGTAACTGTGCTATGTCACAAAAGTTCTGAACCTATATACACTTTACAGACCCCGTATGTTTTACATTTGGTATCTTGTTGTTATTAGTCCCACCCTTCAGCTCCATTCAACCCCTTCTCTGTCTTTCCGTTACTACCACAGTCCAACGGTCTAATATCTCTCTGATAGTGGATGTAAGCCTGCATGTGGAGCAGAATACAGCAGAGCACCCTTACATAGAGAAAGCTCAGTTCTTTTATGATAAGTTACTATAAGTCAAATACAGATACCCCATGTATGTTTCATGTACACTGAGTGTAGTAAACATTAAGAACCCCCCCCCCCCCCGTTCAATAGCACTTCAATCTTTTGTCTTGCCCATTCACTCTCAGAATTGCACACATACACAATCCATGTCTCAAGGCTTAAAAATACTTCTTTAACCTGTCTCCTCCCCTTCATCTACACTGATTGAAGTGGATTTAACAAGTGACATAAATAAGGGATCATAACTGTCACCTGGTCAATCCATCATTGGAAAAAAGCAGGTGTTCATAATGTTTTGTACACTCAGTATATGTTTCATGAGTGAAATCCACATCGTATAAGAAGGTATCCTGTGGTCCATTGTGGCTCAGTTAGTAAGGCATGGAGCTTGAAATGTCAGGATTGTGTGTTTGATTCCCGCTGGGGCCACCAATATATTAAATATTTTAAAAAACATCTCCCATTATATTCTGGTGCAGCTTTGAGAGGAGCACAGCTCTGTCTCTTTACTGCCGGTTAAGGTATAGTGTTTTATATTGGAAAAGCTTCAGAATCAGGGCCACCAGGGTAGACACACACAGACACAGAGATAGAGACAGATCCTCACATTCATTTCCTCCTGAGCAATGGTCTGACCACAGCCTGAAATAGCCTGGGACTGGCAGAGACAGAGAGCAATACTGAATTATTGAAGTTTCTCCCTCTCTCTCCATCTCTATCTCTTTTTCTCTCTGACCCATCTCTCTCTCTCTCGCTCGTTCAGATTCCATCCCCCCAGTTATCTGTGCTATAGACCCTCCGGTAGTGTACTCATCTGGCTCTAGCACAGTTAACCATGACTAATTTAATGGGAAATTACATTCAATTAAAAGGGGAGATTGAAACTAATGAGGTGAATAATTGGGGTACAACAGGTATCAATGCAATGGATGAACTGTTCCTACTCAAACCTGTAGTTCAGCTTGCTGGAGTTTAGGGGAGATTGTAAGCGCTGTGCCGTGACACCACCTACACTAAGACCTGATGTGTCTGTCTGTCACACCAAAAGCAAAGAAGCTTTCTGGTATTTGTATTACTGTCGATGGACTTTGTTCAGAAAAGACAGGCAGGATTGGCACCTGCTACATCTGCTGCCGAGAGGTTCCGACATCAATTCGTAATGACAGAGGTACTGACAGGGCTGTTAAAGGTTATATAGGTGTATAAAAGGGAAGACAAAGCAATAAGGTGAATACTTAGGGTACAGCAGGTATCAACGTAAAGGGTGAACGGTTCCTATCCAAACCTCTACTACAGTCTGTTGGACTAGAGAAGGGAGATACAGAGGCTCTCACAGATATACAGCATTCAAATACAGATACACTCACGGGACTTGGACTCTGGTGAGGGAGGGGAGATGTTAGACACAGCCAGATCACTCTTAGACTTCTTGGGTTTCTTAGGATGGATCTGCCAGGGCTTCTCATAACTCCTGAAGTCACGACGTCCTTTACTCTCTGCTGGGAGGAGACGAACAAAGCAAAGTACAGAGAGATCCTTGATTAAAACCTGCTCCAGAGTGCTCAGGACCTCAGACTGGGGTGAAGGTTCACCTTCCAACAGGACAACAACCCTAAGTACACAGACAAGACAACGCAGGAGTGGCTTGAGTGGCCCAGCCAGAGGCCGGACTTAAACCCGATCTAACATTTCTGGAGAGACCTGGAAATAGCTGTGCAGCGACGCTCCCCATCCAACCTGACAGAGCTTGAGAGGATCTGCAGAGAAGAATGTGAGAAACTCCTCAAATACAGGTGTGCCAAGCTTGTAGCATCATACCCAAGAAGACTCGAGGCTGTAATCGCTGCCAAAGGTGCTTCAACAAAGTACTGAGTAAAGGGTCTGAATACTCACAGTACCAGTCAAAGGTTTGGACACACCTACTCATTCAAGGGCTTTTCTTTATTTATCCTATTTTCTACATTGTAGAATAATAGTGAAGACATCAAAACTATGAAATAACACATATGGAATCATGTAGTAACCAAAAAAGTGTTAAATAAATCAAAATATATTTTATATTTGAGATTCTATTCAAAGTAGCCACCCTTTGCCCTGATGACAGCTTTGCACACTCTTGGCATTCTCTCACAACCAGTATGATGAGGTAGTCACCTGAAATGCATTTCAATTAACAGGTGGGGCTTGTTAAAAGTTAATTGTGGAATTTCTTTCCTTCTTAATGCGTTTGAGCCAATCAGTTGTGGTTGTTGACAAGGTAGGGGTGGTATACAGAAGATAGCCTATTTGGTAAAAGACCAAGTCCATATTATGGGCAAGAACAGCTCAAATAAGCAAAGAGAAACGACAGTCCATCATTACTTTAAGACATGAAGGGTCAGTCAATCCAGAAAAATATGTACAGAACTTTTGAACGTTTTTTCGCAAGTGCAGTCGCAAAAACCATCAAGCGCTATGGTGAAACTGACTCTCATGAGGACCGCCACAGGAATGAAGACCCAGAGTTACCTCTTACTGCAGAGGATAAGTTCACTAGAGTTACCAGCTCAGAAAATTGCAGCCCAATATAAATGCTTCACAGAGCTTCAAGTAACAGACACATCTCAACATTCAAACTGTTCAGAGGAGACTGTGTGGAATCAGGCCTTCATGGTCGAATTGCGTGCAAAGAACCACTTACTAAAGGCACCAATAAGAAGAAGATACTTGCTTGGGCAAAGAAACACGAGCAATGGACATTTAGACTGGTAGAAAGATCTGTCCATTGTCTGATGAGTTCAAATTTTAGATTTTTGGTTCCAACCGCTTGTGTCTAAGTGAGATGCAGAGTATGGGAACAAGTACATATGACATGCCCGCATGAGTGTGGTGTTCCCACCTGTGTGAAGGCATGTGAGGAAGGAGGTAGTGATGGTGTTGGTTGCGTGTTTGTGCACTGTGACACTGTCAGATGATTTATTTTAGGAATTCAAGGCAACTTAACCAGGCATGGCTACCACAACATTCATGGCAGTGATAGACTTATCATGTGTTTATTCTCAGAATGCAAATGACCCAACACACCTCCAGGTTTGTATATCGGCTGATATTGATCCAAGAAGGAGACTATGCATACAGATCAAACTTTTGACTAGGTACTGGTATGTCAATGTGATATTCAGTTTTTTATACATTGCAAACATTCTAAAAAACGTGTTTGTTGTCATTAATGCGATAGGTATGTGTTGTGAATAGATTGGATGAGGGAAAAAATGATGAATAGTCCGATTTTAGAATAAGGTACTCGTAACGTAACAAAATTGAATAAGGTGTACAAGTGAAAGGGTCTGAATACCTTTCCGAAAGGCACTGTTTGACAGTGTTGTGAAGTACATGTGTGGCGTATGTGTGGGTGAGTTGCATAGTTAAAGTATAATTTTAGCACATTATGTGAGCATCTGGTGTGTAATGGGTCTGTGTCTGTCTGTGTGTGTGTGTGTGTGTGTGTGTGTGTGTGTGTGTGTGTGTGTGTGTGTGTGTGTGTGTGTGTGTGTGTGTGTGTGTGTGTGTGTGTGTTCCTACCTGCAGAGCTCTGGGCCCACAGTGCGGCAGAGCCCGACAGTGTTCTGTGCAGCTTGCCGGGGCTGCCTTGCTTGGTCTGCAGGTGATTGATGAGAAAAGGAATAGGGTGATCTGGGGTCTCGCTTATCAGACTGGTCATCATCTCCTAGCAAGACAGAACAGAGACACGTCAGACAGATGGACAGAGAGACAGGGGAGGAGAGAGAGAAAGAGAGGGTAAATTAAGAGTGGGGGAGAGAGAGAGACACAGAGAGAAAGAGAGAGCGAGACGGAGACACTAATAGACAGAGAGAGAGAGAAGGAGATGGAGAGAGAGATACAGAGATAGACACACAGAGAGAAAGAGAGAGAGACAGAGAGAGAGAAAGAGAGAGACACAGAGACACAGAGAGAGAGAGAGAGACAGAGACAGAGAGACAGAGCGAGAGAGAGAATGAGATAGATGGGGAGAATAGAATGCAGTTAGACAGACGGAGGAGATGAGAAGGTGAGCGTGGGATGAATTCCGAGGGAGAAAAAAGAGAGGGCAGAACAGGTAGCAGTCAGGCAGACTGACAAAATTGGGGAGGAGAGTGGGAGGGAGATAAAGAGGGGGGGAGAGAGAGAGATTGAGGAAGGAGGGCAGAACAGAGAGCAGCCAGACAGACGGACGAACAGACTGGGGAGAGGGAGAGAGAGATGGAGAGAAGGAGAGAGAGGAAGCTGTAGGGAGGAAGGAGAGAGAGGTAGAAAAAATCAGACAGGCGGGTGGACAGACAAGGGCAGAGAGAGATACAGGAAGAGGAAAGAGATGATAGAGATGACAGAGATGATAGAGATGACAGAGATGATAGAGATGACAGAGATGATAGAGATGACTAGAGTGGGGAAACAGAGACGTAGGAGGAGTGGAGCGAAAGGAGAACAGGTAGGGGAGAGGTGATGAAGAGAAAGAGATCTGGACAGAAAGCAGAAGGAAAAGGAGAGAATGGAGAAAGATAGAGAGAACAGAGAAAAGACGACAGAAGTTAGAGAGAGGTAGCAGGGGTTGAGGTCACCTGACTTGGCATGCTGCTCTGACAGACTGTCTGATGGGTATTCTCTATCTTATCTGCCAGTCATGACATGCCTAATTAGATACAGTGCTGCATCCCAAATGGCACCCTATTCCCTAGATAGTGCACTACTGGGAATAGGGTGCCATCAAGCCAAACCATGACAGCCAACATGTTGTTAAAAAAGGGATGATGAACAAGAACCTTTGCATTCCCATGAAATATGAGCTGAGAAATACCTGCATTTTAGTAATGACAGCTTCACGCAGAGAAAAAAAGAATGTGGAACTTAACCTGATTAGAATCACTACACAAACCAGGACCACTTACAGCACAGTGAGGATAATTCAGCAGCTACTGATAATAAACTTCTACATTCTTAGAAGGGCTCTGCAAAGTTAGTCTATTTCCGTGTGTGTGTGTGTGATATCAGGGCTATGGGGATGAACTCGGCTTGAAACTCAGTCAGATTAGCTGAAGCTAACACCAGAAATGCAGTAGAGGGCTGGGCTGGTGGCACCTACCCAGCATGCACCCAGTGCTGGGTCCACTGACTCAGTGCCATCAACCCAGGTCCCATGCGGCTCAGTTGGTATAGCATGGCACTTGCAACGCCAGGGTTGTGGGTTCCATTCCCACGTGGAACCAGTATGAAAAATGTATGATCTCACTACTGTAAATTGGTCTGGATAAGAGCTTCTACTAAAATGTATGTTTGTGTTTCTGTGTGAGAACGTGTGTAATACCTTAGTCAGCTATGCTAGTCTTGACCGTGCAGAGAGTACAGTAGGTCATTGGTCAAGGGGACATGCCTGCCTGGCCTTTGTGTCTGTGCAGAGCAGCTAAAATGGCAACAGCAGTAGGCTACAGTACATCTCAACCAGCGAGAGAGAGAGAGACCTCACAAATTCCAAAAGACTCACTGACATGGGATGCTCTGCCAAAAAAGGTGATGTCTTAAAAGAAGCAGTGTTGTTGAGGAATCAAAATCCCCTGCAGCTAAAGAGATAATCTCTCCACGTTAAGAGATAATCTCTCCACATGTTAAAGCTGAATAATTTAGCTACTCAGGCTGTTTCACTACTGAAACACTGTCAAGTACATAAGCAGAAGCTCACAAATACTGTACCTGCAAGCACATACACACACACTGACTACTCGTTATTGAAACACAAAGGGGGGGGGGGGGTCGTTGTGCTCAGATCAAAAGGCGTTTGCCACTCAAGTACTAAAGTGAATTTCTGCTGTACGCGCAGCACTCAATTATAAACCCACTAACGATGGTGGCATGTAACAGTTATAATTAGTGTTTCGTAGCTCCGGTGGGTTGTGTGTGCTCTGACTCTGGGTCTATGCTGAGTTGGTGCCACCAGCCCACCCGTGAGTGT
>NC_036867.1:10807421-10812421 GCF_002910315.2 Salvelinus sp. IW2-2015 | reverse complement strand
ACTGGGAACAGGGGATATGGAGGAAGATAAGAATGAATGAGGGATGCACGGGACTGTGTTGGTGGAGGACGGAGGAGAGGAGCTAGGGATAGGACTCTCTGGAGAAATTCCAGACCTTGAATCAGCAGGCAGACGAGAGAAGGGGAGATCGTGCGGAAGAGAGGAAAACAGGGGGAACGTGGGAGAGAGGGCACAGCCACCAGACTGTCAGTGCCAGGGAACACACTGTGGAGTGGGCACACACACACACACACACACATATACAAGTGAATTTCCTACAATTCTACACATTTTCCCATGGGGCCCTAAGCAACCGCTCATGCCGGGAACTGGCCCTGCATGGGCACATGCACAAACACACGCACACTCACCCACCCATACACTCCCTCTGTTTCTCTGGTCAGACAAGCATCCATGAGGTGACTGTCATGGGTCTCCATATCAACGGAGTTCATCTTACGGAACACGAATAAGACCATTCCATCAATCCCAGTATTAGCCAGTAGGGTCCTTCGTTGCAGCATGTTATGTTACAGCATTAGCAGGACCAATCAGCTGGCTACTGCATGGGATGGGTTCCAAATGGCATCCTAATCCTTATATAGTGCACTACTTTTGACCAGAAAGCCTATGGGCCCTCGTCAAAAGTAGTGCACTATAAAGGGAATAGGGTGCCATTTAGGACGCATACCCGGTCTGCAGGCCAATGATAACGACAGACATCCGTGGTGCACAGTATGACTGCCTTCTCTCTCTGTCTGTCTCTCTCTCTCTCTCTCGTTATGTTTCTCTTTCTCCCACTTACTATCTATCCTCTCTCTTCAGTCTTTCTTCCATTTTCGTCTTCTCTTGTCTCTGTCCACTATTTTCTCTGTCCAATCGCCCTCTCTCTCTCCTCTATAGGTCTGTCTCCTCAATCTATCTCCTTTCTCGCTCTGATCTATATCCTTCCCCTATGCTTTTAATTCCCTCTCTCTCTCTCTCCCTGTCTGTCTCTCTCTCTCTCCTCTATCCTCCCAGGACGGTGGAAGGTAGGCCTAAGGCTGTGTGTTCAGCTCTCCACAGTAATTACACTAATAGTGTCTGGCTGCAGGGGGCCTGTATTACCCAACACTGTCTTAGACTAGTATTTAAAACTAGCATCCTTAGTTACTACATCCATCTTTGGACTCATAAATGAATGATATATGCCCATTGATTCTTAAAGAATATAGTTTAGAAATGCCTAATGAGCTTAGTTCAACTGTTGTACACCATCAGAACCAAAAAAAGCT
The DNA here is from genome assembly GCF_002910315.2 of Salvelinus sp. IW2-2015. Taxonomy (NCBI): domain Eukaryota; kingdom Metazoa; phylum Chordata; class Actinopteri; order Salmoniformes; family Salmonidae; genus Salvelinus; species Salvelinus sp. IW2-2015. The sequence goes on along the minus strand of NC_036867.1, from coordinate 10,811,147 downwards.
CGTTTAACTCCAATTGTGTGATAGAAATGTAAAGGTKATTTCCCATTGAGCAGACATATGCAGCGTTTACTGTGAATGCGGTCTCCACAAACGTGGGAACYTTGCCCTTAAATTTCAATCACGCTGAAATGCTGAACGTCCGCGACACGGATATATTTGATGACACGGATGGAATAGAGCCCATGGTGAAAACTATATATTTGATAACACGGATGGACAGTGCTTGCATCAATAGCTCTTCCCTTCCTCCCTTCCTCCTCAGAGACAAGACCCGTYGATTAAATGGGCTACGGTTTCAATTCTGCTGTGGTGTAGTCATTATCAATTACGGCCAGGGAAACACAATCTGTCTTCTAAAAATTGATTTTATTGACATCTCTGTGTGCATCCGCAGCATTCAATTTGTCACTCAACAGATTCTATTAGAGAGAACTAATAAAGATCACAATTGTCTGCTAGCTACTGAAGTATTGCTTAGTTTGGTCCGACTAAAAATATACCCGCGTTCAGTGGTGGCTGGTGGCACTTTAAATTAGAGAATGGCTCATAGTAATGGCTGAAATGGAATGAATGGAATAATTCCATTCACTCCAGCCATTATTATGAGCCATCCTCCCCTCTCCAGCCTCCTCTGCTCCTGTTTCAGTCTGTCTAAATGAAGGATAGATATATACCAACATAAAGACTGGGGTCACAGGGTTTTTCTGCATAGGAAACTCCCCCCGTCATGCCCCCCCGCCTAAGCCCTTTTTTGAGCCAGGAGAAACGCTGGGTCATAAACTATATTACATTACTGCACTATGACCACTAACTATGCATAGTTCCAAATGGCACCCTATTGCCTATGTAGTGCACTACTTTTGACCAGAGCCCATGGGTAGTAGTCCACTATAAAGGGAATAAGGTGCCATTTGGGACATATCCATTGTCTTTACCAAAGTGACTAACGAGTCAAACCAGCTTCTAATTCATTCTACCTCCATATACATGGCATTTCTCTCTCCCTCTCTATTTGGCCTTGCTATCTTGTAGGACATAAGCAATAGGTCACCTTTCCATGTGAAGGTAAATCCATTACTGTCCTGTATAATAAGGAGACTTACAAACCCACACACACAACGTCACTGTCTTGTATAATCAATGGTCAGTGGTCAGCTAAGTGCTGAAGGAGAGCACCTTCTCATGTTCTATTCATTGATGTTGTGTCTGTCCCAAATGGCAATCTATACTCTATATAGTGCACTACTATTGACCAGGGTCCATAGGGCTCCGGACAAAAGTAGGGCACTATGTAGGGAATTGGGTGCCACTCGGGACAAAGCCGTAGACCTTGTATCGAGGTGTAGATTTAAATAGATGGATGAATGAATAAACAAATTGGTTGGGAGGTTGGGTCTAGGCTAAATGACAAACTACCCTCTGTACTGGAGAGCCTTGGTGGGGTGGGGGGGCTGAAGCACGTTTGGATAGACTTTCACTTCTCAAGGTTGTTCTCTACTCTCTACTATGAGATGCAGCATCCCAGCCTTCTCTTCCAAGTGGTTATTGTGAATCTATCTCAATATGATTCCAATAACTCTGGGTCAACGTGTTCGTGTTCCTAAATCCCTCAGTGGACCCTGCTTCCAACATACCATGTTCCTAAATCCCTCAGTGGACCCTGCATCCAACATACCATGTTCCTAAATCCCTCAGTGGACCCTGCATCAATATACCATGTTCTAAATCCCTCAGTGGACCCTGACATCCAACATACCATGTTCCTAAATCCCTCAGTGGACCTGCATCCAATTACCATGTTCTAAATCCTCAGTGGACCTGCATCCAACATACCATGTTCCTAAATCCTCATGGACCTGCATCCAACATACCATGTTCCTAAATCCCTCAGTGGACCTGCATCAACATACCATGTTCCTAAATCCCTCAGTGGACCCTGCATCCAATATACCATGTTCCTAAATCCCTCAGTGGACCCTGCATCCAACATACCATGTTCCTAAATCCCTCAGTGGACCCTGCATCAACATACCATGTTCCTAAATCCCTCAGTGACCCTGCATCCAACATACCATGTTCCTAAATCCTCAGTGGACCCTGCACCAACATCATGTTCCTAAATCCCTCAGTGGACCCTGATCCAACATACCATGTTCCTAAATCCTCAGTGGACCCTGCATCTAACTCATGTTCCTAACTCCTCAGTGGACCTGCATCCAAATACATGTTCCTAAATCCTCAGTGGACCCTGCATCAACATACCATGTCCTAAATCCCTCAGTGGACCCTGCATCCAACATACCATGTTCTAAATCCTCAGTGGACCTGCATCCAATATACCATGTTCCTAAATCCTCAGTGACCTGCATCACATACCTGTTCCTAAATCCTCAGGGACCTGCATCAACATAATGTTCTAAATCCTAAGTGGACCCTGCATCCAACATACCATGTTCCTAAATCCCTCAGTGGACCCTGCATCCATACAATGTTCCTAAATCCTCAGTGGACCCTGCATCCAACATATACCATGTTCCTAAATCCCTCAGTGGACCTGATCCAACATACCATGTTCCTAAATCCCTCAGTGGACCCTGCATCCAATCATACCATGTTCCTAAATCCCTCAGTGGACCCTGCATCCAACATACCATGTTCCTAAATCCCTCATGGACCTGCATCCAACATACCATGTTCCTAAATCCCTCAGTGGACCCTGCATCCAAATACATGTTCCTAATCCTCAGTGGACCCTGCATCCAACATACCATGTTCCTAAATCCTCAGTGGCCCTGCATCCAACTACCATGTTCCTAAATCCCTCAGTGGACCCTGCATCCAATTACATGTTCTAATCCTCAGTGGACCCTGCTCCAACATACCAGTTCCTAAATCCTCAGTGGACCTGCATCCAACATCATGTTCCTAAATCCTCAGTGGACCTGCATCCAACATACATGTTCCTAAATCCCTCAGTGGACCCTGCATCCAACATACCATGTTCCTAAATCCCTCAGTGGACCCTGCATCCAACATACCATGTTCCTAAATCCCTCAGTGGACCCTCATCCAACATACCATGTTCCTAAATCCCTCGTGGACCTGCATCCAACATACCATGTTCCTAAATCCCTCAGTGGACCCTGCATCCAACATACCATGTTCTAAATCCTCATGGACCCTGCATCCAACATACCATGTTCCTAAATCCCTCAGTGGACCTGCATCCAACATACATGTTCCTAAATCCCTCAGTGGACCCTGCATCCAACATACCATGTTCCTAAATCCCTCAGTGGACCTGCATCCAACATACCATGTTCCTAAATCCCTCAGTGGACCCTGCATCCAACATACCATGTTCTAAATCCCTCAGTGGACCCTGCATCCAACATACCATGTTCCTAAATCCCTCAGTGGACCCTGCATCCAACATACCATGTTCCTAAATCCCTCATGGACCCTGCATCCAACATACCATGTTCCAAATCCCTCAGACGACCTGCATCCAACATCCATGTTCCTAAATCCCTCAGTGGACCCTGCATCCAACATACCATGTTCCTAAATCCCTCAGTGGACCCTGCATCCAATATACCATGTCCTAAATCCTCAGTGGACCCTGCATCCAACATACATTCCTAAATCCTCAGGGACCTGCATCCAACATACCATGTTCCTAACTCCTCAGTGGACCCTCATCCAACATACCATGTTCCTAAATCC